>NC_053028.1:549089454-549389454 GCF_003073215.2 Triticum urartu | reverse complement strand
TTTTCTTCTGTTGCTGTAGCCGTTGGCATTAGATTTTTCTTCTTCTCTTCATTTGGCTGGAAGATCTGCAACCTCATTAAGTAGATCGATTAAGGAGAAAGATCAAAGACCATGACCTTAGCTTTGTGAGGGAGTTTCATGAAAGTGGTATGTTACTAATTTTTCTGTAATATGACTCGGTGACGATCTTCAAAATCAATCTGAATGAACCCTCCTTTTGTTAAGATAAAACATGAATTAGTCAGATATATACACATTTTAAAGAGACGAAATTAGTGGGGTACCATATGCACAAGTCTTGGCCTTCTTGCATTGACTCCTTTGAACTTCACCTTGACACCATGACACAATAAAATGACGCTCTCCGGCATTGACGACCCCATGTGTATTTACTATTTAGTACAACAGGTCCATAATGTATGTACATAGATATTGTCTTTTCACTTTAACGTGAACAATGGCTGGGCATAAGGGATGGTGAAGAACAGAGAGATATCATGTACAATGATGGGAACACATTTAAAATTTCCTATCATACTTTCTCATGTCGAGAAATTGTTGTTTCTTCTTGTGGTCTCAAATAGTCATGAAGAGGATCAGATTATATCCCAAGAACTTCTTGTTATACTTTCCTTTAAGAATTGGCTTACCACCAACTTTGGTGTCTGATGCATCCGGCAGCCATACCATCGGTGGTACCATCCAGCCTAAATCTGGTTAGACGACGCCACAATGGCGTATGGCGGCCAGCACGGCTCCCTGCTGTGTCAGCATCACTTGGCTGCAGGGGCTTGTATCTTCCCGTAATGGCAGGACATTTTTTGCTGGTTCTATTTGTGCTCGGCCTGGCCATGAAACCTAGAGTTCAAGTGTACATAGGGATAAGAGATCAGTTAGACAGCAAAGTGAATCAGACGAAACACATGCTCTACAAAAATTCACCATATAAAAAGTATGAAAGTAAAGTAGATGCATGGAGATTAATAGTCAACCCTCTCAGCAATAGCACCTGTATAGAATTGTATAGATCAAGCCTGCAAGGTGCCATTGCTTCAGAAACGCTCCTGTCCGTCGCTAATCGGCAGAACGCAAAACCAAAGCATGCACATTGGTCTGCTAATCTGGAAATTGGACGCCATGACATGCTCTGCTCTCCAATCATGACAGAGATCCTCTCGTCGAGTCAATCTGCCATAAAGCAACATACAGGGTATACTCTTATCATGTGGGCCTTACCTAAGCCTTTGTCTAAGTGGCAACGGCTTGCCGTTCGGCACTGCGACTGTGTTGAACGCGTCCATGTATGTTTGATTGATGATGGCCATTGGCATCGTCGATGCAATTCTGCGCTAGCGTCCCAGGCTCAATCCGAACTGTCATACGCGTGATTAAGGAATAAATTAATTTAGATAATGAATTACCTTGTATTGTAGATATAGCTTATCAAACCCACTTGATTCAATTACCTTGTTTTTTCTGCAGGTGAAGGCAAGTAGAGCCCAACAACTTATCTCCCAGCGGATCTCCTTATATTAAGGGAATCGAGGGAACATTGCTGATGCCGCCGATAAACACTACATTTTTTTAGGAAGTGTATCGAACGTGGTGCCATGGGTCTTTGTAGTCTCTATGTCCCTGCACTCACAACACCATGATGTGCGTGGAGACATACATCAAAGAATCACTGGTCGTCGGGTTGTACATGTACAGGAAAATTAGCAAAACATAAAGGGCCAACTTGGCGAAGGCACGGGGCGGCGTGCATGACGCGTGAGGAGAAGAGCCTACCCTTGATCGAAGACTTGGGGCGTCCATGGCGGCGTCGTACATGTGGCGTGAGAAGAAGAGCTCCACTTGATCCATCTATTTCAGAAGGCTTGGGATGGCCATGGCGTAGCATACATGGGACATGAGAAGAGAGATTAGAATTTTTTTTGCGGACCCAGAGGAGATATTATTTTAACTAACCAAAGATATTTGTAGAGGTGGGTTGTCAGAGTTTGGGCTTTCGGAGAGAGAGGAGCAGCGCAAGTTTATTTTTTATTAATGTGAAAATTTGTGAGATTTTTTAGGATTTATCTATACCGTAATAACTCGGTCCCAAGAGCAACCCTTGATCGAAGGCATGGGGCGTCCATGGCAGCATCGTACATGTGGCATGAGAAGAAGAGCTCCACTTGATCCATCTATTTCAAAAGGCTTGGGATGGCCATGGCGTAGCATACATGGGACGTGAGAAGAGAGATCAAAATTGTTTTTTTTTGCGGACCCAGAGAAGATATTATTTTAACTAACCAAAGATATTTGTAGAGGTGAGTCGTGAGAGTTTGGGCTTTCGGAGAGAGAGGAGCAGCGCAAGTTTATTTTTTAATTTTTATTAATGTGAAAATTTGTGAAAATTTCTAGGATTGATCTACATCATAATAACTCGGTCCTACCAGATTAACGGCTCCTAATTACTAATTAACGCAGGAATTTCTAGGAATTGCCTAATTAGTATAGATAGATAGATAGATAGATAGGTAGATAGATGAGGTCTAATGAGAAAGCACTACCCATATGCACATGAGACAAACACAAACATTTTACTCAATCAATCAAGCAGGGCATACAATCGGTCTAACTATCGTAAAAGTGCTTGGACTATACTATTTACATGGTGGAATACTACTACTGATGTGGTGGTCTACTAAAAATATTCCTCGGTTGCAGACTCCATGATATCTGATCCAGCTTCGTCTTCAAAGTCATCATCGCTAAGGTCAGAGTCGGTGTCGTCGTTGATGATGTAGTCCTCCAGGCGAATCTCCTTGGATTCTTCGTCTTCTTCTACTGGTGTGGGGTCTCCCATGAATATTCCGATCTTCTTAATCAGGTCGTCATTCTTCTCCACTAGTACGACGATTTCCTCCTCATAATCTTCACGTGTAGCCTTGAGTTCTTCCTCCAGTTCCACGATCCTAGTCATTGCCTTCTTCAGATCTATCATGCCTATGCACATCTGGTTCTCCTGGCGTCGAATGTGCTGGTTTAGTTCCTGGATGAAAGCTGCAATTGATCTATCCTTCCTGGTGCTGATCATCTCCCATTGCTCATCTCGTCGCCCACAGATCTGGTAGATAGTATCCTTAAGCTCTTTGTGATAAACTTCTCCAATGCATCCCATGGTGATGTGAGCTGCCATACTCTTTTCTAGACTCCAGGTTGGTGCATCGAAGGAAAACTCTATGGGTTTAGTGACTGGCGTGAAGGTTCTTCCTGGAACTTGAACTTGAATCATTCATCGCTCCTCTTCTGGTAAAGTGGCGTTGTAGGTCCGGGTGAAGCTTGGTATTCCTATGTTCAGTTACCTAGTGACTACCTTCAAGTGTCGTCCAAAAGGTGCTTCTTCATCCGGTTGTGCAAACTTGTTCCTTGCGTCCGCCATCCTAAAGAGTAGAAAATGGAGAGGAGTCAGAAATGAGAAGAGAATAGTGATCTATGGTTTTAGCTTAGTGGTCGTGTCCTACACTCAGCGTGTGCTCTGATACCATCTTATAGCGACCCGATCTCAAACGGTCAAGTCTCTGTGCTTCAGTGTCATCCCTGGATCGGTAATGCTGACACACACACAGTACTCGAGGATTTATAACAGAGTAGCAATCACACACTTATTACGTCGAATGTCTCCGAAGAGAACCTATTACAATAAATATGGCTTAAGGCCATCTAATACGATAACAGCGGAAGGCTTGGAAGATAAAGTGAGTCCATCAACTCCAACGGCATAGGAGCTGCACGGCAACGATCCAACGAACCTTACTCCTCGTCTGAAAAGTCTACAACATAATACGTTGCAGCCCGCAAACGAGTCAGCACATGGAATATACTGGCAAAGTAACACAGTAGAGCAAGAATAGAATAAAACCATCACTACATGCATATTTGGCTGGTGGAAAGCTCTATGGTTATAGTTTTGTGAAAAGCCAATTTTTCCCTACAACAAAGGAATAGATTTTAATTTAACTATCATGGTAGTTGAAACATCATCAAGAAGGTTCCTCCAACTCAATCCCAATTAAGGTAATTTAACAACCCAACAATATTAATTTAGAGTGATGAGATACTTAAGATACTCCAAGTACTAGATACTCAAGATTGTCCATAACCGCGGACACGCCTAACCATGATTAGTTTGTACACTCTGCAGAGGTTTCCGCATTTTTCCCCACAAGACTCGATCGCCTCCGTTGGATTTCTCGAACAACATGATGTTTGAGAAACGGATGACCGAGACACAGTCTTTCAGAACCATTAACTCTCTACTCTAGGCAGACCATACCAAACTACATCCACACTATATGCATGATGGAAAGTTAGGACAACTCTATATCCGACAATTCACAAGATAACTTCACTATGACACATAGACATAATATAGACTTTGTAGGCATGCAGCAGCCGGAAGTGTTCGAGAGTATGAATAATCTCGTTCCCTTGTGAGCCTAGGCTGCGGGCTCTCTATAGGAAGTCACGCGTTGAAGGGTTACTGGCTTGTAGGTATTTTCCAACATAGTGATACAGGCTAATGATGGAGTTGAGTTATACGTCCCGTAAAGCCACAGGTGCGGTCTAATAGCTCTCCGTTGAGGTATGTTGTTAGCATTATAGTCATGGGCCAATCAGTGTGGTACCTCTAATCAACTTAGGTAATTTAAGTATGACGCAGAGTGGTTGTGTTTATAGTTGTAGGAGCAATTGAACCTTAGAGCTCAGATGTCATCTACTCACATCTCCGCAAGAGATTTCGATCCTCGCGGTCTGCTCAAAGACTGGATCTACGAGCATAATTAGGAGGACGCAATCTGATTATGACGACTATCCGTGGAGAGTACGAGTATCAAGCACCGGGTTGTGAGAAGTATAAGAGCGTGTAATGGTCAGATAACTCATGAACCCACTTCCCACCGCAGGCTGATAAATAGACTAGCATGGGCAGTGGAGCTCACCATGGTAAGGTGGAGCAATTCGGGCCAAGATATTAACTCTCTAACCATATGGGCAAACGTGGTTTGAGGGTAGGGGAACTAATGCAATAAAACTGGGTTGAATAAAGGGGTATGGATCAAGAGTGGTTACGTATGCCTTAGCTGACGATAGCACACGCGCATATAACTTAGAAGTGCAGATCTGCACAATACGCACCCGCATGTAGCGACTTTCGGCGATCAGGTAAGCTGGTGGTCAACAATATCATAGTCCTATGCAGGACCCAGATCTGATAGGTCATAGTCGGAATGTACGATAGTTGACTGGGGATAGAAATCTTAAATAAAGAAAGGATGTCTAGTCGTCCACGCAACTGTTGAGAGTCACTGTCTATGTATAGAAGCTCTCGGCTTGCAAAGTAATTCAAATCATAGACGGAGAAGTCTTGACGACATATAATCGCTTCTTATAACTATGATATTACGGGAATATAGAATTATAGCAAGATCTATTGTACTATTCTTTCGATGATATGTTATTAATATTGAAGTACCGACAAATAAACAATTTTCTCTCATGGCACGTTTAGAGAAGTCTGCACATAAAGTACGGGTGCTCTATCGTACAGGACGCAAATAGATATCTTAATGTGCTGTTGATATAAGAGTTTGTATGTGCGAGAGATCTTGTTTACAGCGGTAGTAAGAACTAAAGGAGTAACGACTAAAATCGATCAGAAATATATAGAACTCACCTGAGCATCATGAGAACTCTCGCAATAAAGAGGAAAACACGTGACTGTTCTGAATCTCAGACGGTGAAGCTAAGCGATATACTTATCGACTTAAATTTGTCGTATCTCGAATAATGCATGTAAGAGAAAAATATGCGTTGCTGTTTTCACTTAAGACATTCTAACGAAACGCTGCACCGACAGGAAAACGACATTCGGCTCGTTAAAAGAGAAAACCGGAAACCGCTCAGGTAGAAGCCGAGCACTAAATGAGTTTGAGCGAGTTAAAGGTTTTCTCTGAGAAGCAAACGCCAAGTCGGTTCTCTTTATTATCACATGGTATGATCAACTCTACACGTATGCACGGCGCTCATCTCGGCTGCTCAAAATTGATGTTTGGTGGCAGGTTTGTCTCTCACCCACTTCTTTCTAGTCCTACTCTGTTACTAATATGATTAGAATTCAGGACAACTCAGTTTCTACTGGCAAAAGATTGGCATTCTTCTCGCGCTCACTCACCACTGGATAATTTCATGTTAGTAAGCTTTTGACTTGTTGTCTGACTTGTCTTGAGCTTCTTTAAGAGCGAACTCCAACACTTTTCTATGACTCACCTCCCTCTACTTGGTTTTAGTAATAAGGAACAGATTCCCGTTACTTATCAATAGCAGAAACAAGAGAATTGCAGCTTATTTATTGGTCGAAAATAAATGTAGCTGGGATGAAGTTCAATGTGACGGGTCCAACTTGGTATTGATCTTCTCAAAATTTCATATAAGTTTCTAGATTCAAGCCCCAAGCCCACTTGAACAATTGTTTTTGCAGATGTGAGCCACACATCAGGTTACATTTCTAATAAATAAATGATTCTGAAATTATTTAATCCAGTTTAGACAAATCTAAAAGGTTAGTTCTAGAAGCTTAACTTTCTAAATCCTCACCTTTTGTATTGGGTAGGTCCGTCGGATCGGCGGGGTGCGGCCTCCGGCGGGGCTGGGGGCGGGCGGCGGGGCTCAGGCGGCGGCGCGGGTCGCAGCAGGCGGCGGCGGGGTACGGGCGGCGGGCTGGGTGGCAGGTGGGGTGGCGAGGGGGCGGTGGTGGTGGCGGCATTTAAAGGCGGGGAGGTGGCGGCGTGGCTTGGGCGAGGGGGCGCCCGGGGAGGAGTCCGGCTCGGACTCCCCTCGAGCGTCCGTGCTGCACACGGCGGCGCGCGCGAGGGAGACGGCGGCTGGACGGGCCGGCTAGGCTTCGGACCTGCTTGGTCCGGAAATGTTTTTTTAAATAATTCCGTCGAAACTAAGAAACATCCATAGAAAATAAAATAAAAATCTAAAAATGCCAAAAAAAATTTGTCACCGTCTAAATGAAATATTTAGAACGAGATGAACATTTTCTTGGCCCTAAAATGCAATTTTGAAAACGTGCAATTTTTCTAATGCAAACAAAATTGCAATAAAATCCAAATAAAAACAAATTATTTATTTTAATATTTTTCCTCCAATATTTCATTTATTTTGGAGAAGTCATATTATCGCCTCTCATATATTTTAATATGAAATATTTTTGGAGAGAAAAATAATTAAAACCAAAATCCTCGTTTCAAAATTTGATAAAATCAAATTTGAAAACCGGGGAAATCCCCAACTCTCTCCGAGGGTCCTTGAGTTGCTTATGATTTTGAGGATCGTGAGACGAAATGCAATAAAATATGATATGCAAGAATGATCTATGTATAACATTCCAAATTGAAAATTTGGGATGTTACAGAAGACAAGTTAATATGGGCTCTTTGTTAGATCAACAATAATTCATATGAGAGCCACTCAACATTTTAATTATGGTCTTCTCCTCTCAACCCCCAAAGAACAAGAAAGAAATAAAACTATTTACACCGGAAAGCTCCCAATAAGCAAAATAAGAACATGAAATCTTTTTGGGTTTTCTTTTTAATTACTACTACAGGCAAGAAAGTAAACTAGCTAAAAGCTACAATTAATTTTTTCTGGTTTCTCTTAAGGTTTATCAAACACACAAGAAGAAAGCATAAAAAGGGAAATAAATTAGCATGGATTGTACAGTGAAAAAGTATGAGCACCGACAACTAGCATGAGTGTGTGAGCATAAATGTAATGTCGATGAGAAATACGTACTCCCCCAAGCTTAGGCTTTTGGCCTAAGTTGGACTATGGCCACGGCTGGCCTGGCGGATATCCAAAGTTGTAGTTGGGGTCGTACTGAGATGCATCAATAATTGCCTGATGAGCTGCAGCTTGGAGGCGAGCTGTCTCCGCCCTCCTCTCGTACTCAGTCGCCTTCTCCCTGGTTATAACATATCTCCCCTTTGCCTGAAAGTCAAAGAAAGTAGGAGCAGGGAGAGCGACGTGATAGGTGCGTCATCTGTCAGAGATTAGTTGGTACTGGAGGAACTGATCGTTCCTCTCAACAAACTGATGACGAACCATAGCCTCATAATCTAAATAAGGAGGCAAATCAATATCATCTCCACGTATGGGTATCTCAAGAAAGTTAGCTATACAAGTTGCATAAATTCCACCAAAGAAATCTCCATGAATATGATTATTATGCAACCTACGTGCAACAATGGCTCCCAAATTATAATGTTTATATCCTAATACAGCACTCCTGAGAACACTGAGGTCATGGACACACATGTGACATGCTTCATCCTTATCATTTATGCACCTACTTATGAAGAGAGCAAAATAATGTATAGCAGGAAAATGAATGCTCCCTATGGTAGCTTGTGTTATATCTCTAGATTCGCCCACAGTTATACTAGCAAGAAAATCTCTAAACTCATATTTGCGAGGCTCACTAGTGCTACCCCATTGTGGAAGTTTGCAAACAGTATTAAAATCCTCTAAGTCCATAGTATAAGAATTTTCATAAAGATCAAAAATGACAGTCCAAGAATTGCGTGATGATGAAAATTTAAACCTTCTCACAAATGAATCAGTTAAATAGAGGTATTGACGGCACTTATCTGCCTCGAAGCTCTCCAGATTAGCATTACGCACATATGCGTCAAATTCCTCCTTGATTCCCGCACGAACCATAAAGTCCTCTGACGGCCATTCACAAGCCCGCACTTGAGCTTCCCTCGGTGGTTCCTCGTCCGCATCACGTATTGCGAGCCTGGGTCCTTGCTTCCTTGAAGGACCACCTTGGTACATTTTCCTAAACATATTTCTTCCTTTGAAAAATTTCTAAAATTTTTAGTAACTTCAAATAAAAGTGAACCAAGCTCAACAAAATTGATAGCAACTACTCCTACAAGTGCCTAGAGGCCATATCATGCATTAAAACTACTTTTGACCATATAAATTTGACATGCAAGCTCAAGAACAGGGTCACCTAAGCAGCAAAAATTTTCAATGAATAAAGCACTAGAATGAAAACTAATTGGACCATTGGAGGAGTCACACACCAAAGAACAATCCCCCAAAACAGTTTTGTGAATGGAGCTTTGAGCTAGGAAATCAAAAATGGCAGCAAGATGAGCTATAACTCGTGCTTGAGCTGGATGGTGATTTTTTTGGGAAGAAGAATGAGTGTGTGGTGGCTGGAATAAGTGGAGGGGCCCACCATGGGCCCACGACCTGGACCCTCGTGGCCAGGTGCTTGCTCCCCCTGATGTGTTATTAGTGCCAGATATTCTCAAATATTCCATAAAAATCATATTTAAATTTCAGGGCATTTGGAGAACTTTTATTTTCGGGGTATTTTTTATTGCACGGACAATTCAGAAAACAGACAGAAAATACTATTTTTGCTTTATTTAATATAAATAACAGGAAGTAAAAAGAGGGTACAGAGAGTTGTGTTTTCTAACTTCATCCAGCTATGCTCATCAAAAGGAATCCACTAACAAGGTTGATCAGGTCTTGTTAACAAACTCATTCCGAATAACATGGAACCGGAGAAATTTCGAATAACACTATGTTACCTCAACGGGGATGTGCATGTCCCCAATAATAAGAATATCATATTTCTTCTTGAAAGTAGGTAGAGGAAATTCAAAGCCTCCAAAAATAATCAATGGAATTTTTCCAATAGAGTTTATACTATGAACTTGAGGTTGTTTCCTCGGAAAGTGTACCGTATGCTCATTACAATTAACATGAAAAGTGGCATTGACTTTGTTGCAATCAATAACAGCCCCTGCAGTATTCAAAAAGGGTCTTATAAGAATAATAGACATACTATCATCCTCGGGAATATCAAGAATAACAAAGTCCGTTAAGATAGTAACTTTGCAACCACAACAGGCACATCCTCACAAATACCGACATGTATAGCAGTTGATTTGTCAGCCATTTGCAAAGATATTTCAGTAGATGTCAACTTATTCAAATAAAGTCTACGATATAAAGAGAGAGGCATAACACTAACACCGGCTCCAAGATCACATAAAGCAGTTTTAACATAGTTTCTTTTAATGGAGCATGGTATAGTTGGTACTCCTGGATCTCCAAGTTTCTTTGGTATTCCACCCTTAAAAGTATAATTAGCAAGCATGGTGGAAATTTCAGCTTCCGGTATCTTTCTTTTATTAGTAATAATATCCTTCATGTACTTAGCATAAGGATTCATTTTAAGCATATCAGTCAAACGCATACGCAAAAAGATAGGTCTAATCATTTTAGCAAAGCGCTCAAAATCCTCATCATCCTTTTTCTTGGATGGTTTAGGAGGAAAAGGCATGGGTTTCTGAACCCATGGTTCTCTTTCTTTACCGTGCTTCCTAGCAACAAAATCTCTCTTATCATAACGTTGATTCTTTGATTGTGGGTTATCAAGATCAACAGCAGGTTCAATCTCTACATCATTGTCATTACTGGGTTGAGCATCAATATGAACATTATCATTAACATTATCACTAGGTTCGTGTTCATTACCAGGTTGTGTTTCAGCATCAGAAATAGAAATATCATTGGGATTCTTAGGTGTGTCAACAACAGGTTCACTAGAAGCATGCAAAGTCCTATCATTTTTCTTTTTTTTCTTCTTAGAAGGACTAGGTGCATCTATATTAGTTCTCTGAGAATCTTGCTCAATTCTCTTAGGATGGCCCTCAGGATACAAAGGTTCCTGAGTCATTTTACCACCTCTAGTCACAACTCTAACAACACTATTATTTTTCTTACTATTTAATTCATTGAGCAAATCATTCTGAGCTTTAAGTACTTGTTCTACTTGAGTGGTAACCATAGAAGCATGTTTACTAATAATTTTAAGTTCTCCTTTAACATTAGCCATATAATCACTCAAGTTTTCAATCATATAAGCATTATGTTTCAATTGTCTACCAACATAAGCATTGAAATTTTCTTGTTTAACAATAAAATTATCAAACTCATCTAAGCATTGGCTAGCAGACTTATAACGAGGAATATCACCTTCATCAAATCTATAGAGAGAATTTACCTTTACTACCTGTGTTCGGTTATCAAGACCGTGTGTTTCTTCAATAGGTGGTGAATTAATACCATGTATTTCTTCAATAGGCGGTAAATTCTTAACATCTTCAGCTTTAATACCTTTTTCCTTCATAGATTTCTTTGCCTCTTGCATATCTTTAGGATTTAGAAATACAATACCCCTTTTCTTCAGAGTTGGCTTAGGAGTTGGTTCAGGAAGTCTCCAATTATTTTCATTAGTCAACATATTATTCAATAGAATTTCAGCTTGATCAACAGTTCTTTCCCTGAAAACACAACCACCGCAACTATCCAGGTGGTCTCTCGAAGCATCGATTAGTCCATTATAAAAGATATCAAGTATTTCTTCTTTCTTGAGAGGATGATAAGGCAAAGCATTAAGTAATGGGAGATGCCTCCCCCAAGCTTGTGGGAGACTCTCTTCTTCAATTTGCACAAAATTATATATTTCCCTTAAAGCAGCTTGTTTCTTATGAGTAGGAAAATATTTAGCAGAGAAGTAATAAATCATATCCTGGGGACTACGCACACAACCAGGATCAAGAGAATTAAACCATATCTTAGCATCACCCTTTAATGAGAACGGAAATAACTTAAGGATATAATAATAGCGAGTCTTCTCATCATTAGTGAATAGGGTGGTTATATCATTTAATTTAGTAAGATGTGCCACAACAGTTTCAGATTCTTAGCCATAAAAAGGATCAAATTCAACCAAAGTAATTATCTCAGGATCAATAGAGAAATCATAATCCTTATCAGTAACAAAGATAGGTGAAGTAGCATAAGCAGGATCATATTTCATTCTAGCATTCAGAGATTTTTGTTTCAGCTTAGCTAATAATTTGTTAAGATCACTCCTATCATTGCAAGCAAGAAAGTCTCTAGCAGTTTCTTCATCCATAACATAACCTTCAGGAACAACAGGAAATTCATATCTAGGGGGAGAATCTTCATCATCCCTTTCATCAATATTATCAGTTTCAATAATTTCATTCTCTCTAGCCCTAGCAAGTTGTTCATCGAGAAATTCACCAAATGGCACAGTAGTATCAAGCATAGAAGTAGTTTCATCATAAGTCTCATGCATAGTAGAAGTGGCATCATCAATAACATCCAACATATCAGAATTAATAGCAGAGGCAGGTTTAGGTGTCGCAAGTTTACTCAAAACAGAAGGTGAATCAAGTGCAGAGCTAGATGGCAGTTCCTTACCTCCCCTCGTAGTTGAGGGAAAAATCTTGGTTCTTTGATCTTTCAAGTTCTTCATAATGATAAGCAGATATAAATCCCAAGTGACTCAAATAATAGAGCTATGCTCCCCGGCAACGGCGCCAGAAAATAGTCTTGATAACCCACAAGTATAGGGGATTGCAACAGTTTCCCAGGGTAGAGTATTCAACCCAAATTTATTGATTCGACACAAGGGAAGCCAAAGAATATTCTCAAGTATTAACAGCTGAGTTATCAATTCAACCACACCTGGAAACTTAATATCTGCAGCAAGGTATTTAGTAGCAAAGTAATATGATAGTAGTGGTAATGGTAGCAGAAGTAACAGTAGCAAAAGTAATATTTTTGGGGTTTTATAGTGATTGTAACAATAGCAATAGAAAAGTAAATAAGCGAAGAACAATATATGGAAAGCTCGTAGGCAATGGATCGGTGATAGAGAATTATGCCAGATGCGATCGATCATGTAACAGTCATAACCTATGGTGACACAGAACTAGCTCTAGTTCATCAATGTAATGTCGGCATGTATTCCGAATATAGTCATACGTGCTTATGAAAAAGAACTTGCATGACATCTTTTGTCCTACCCTCCCGTGGCAGCGGGGTCCTATTGGAAACTAAGGGATATTAAGGCCACCTATTAATAGAGTACCGGACCAAAGCATTAACACATAGTGAATACATGAACTCATCAAACTACGGTCATCACCGGTAGTGGTCAAACCCTAACAAAACTAACTTGATTACATGATAAATCTCATCCAACCCATCACCGTCCAGCATGCCTATGATGGAATTACTCACACACGGCGGTGAGCATCATGAAATTGGTGATGGAGGAAGGTTGATGATGACGATGGTGACGGATTCCCCTCTCCGGAGCCCCGAACGGACTCCAGATCAGCCCTCCCGAGAGATTTTAGGGCTTGGCGGCGGCTCCGTATCGTAAAACGCGATGAATCCTTCTCTCTGATTTTTTCTCCCCGAACACGAATATATGGAGTTGGAGTTGAGGTCGGTGGAGCATCAGGGGGTCCACGAGGCAGGGGGAGCGCCCAGGGGGTAGGGCGCGCCCCCACCCTCGTGGACAGGGTGTGGGCCCCCTGGCGTGGATCTTTCTTCCAGTATTTTTTATATATTCCAAAATAATTTTCCATTGATTTTCAGGTCATTCCGAGAACTTTTATTTCTGCACAAAAATAGCACCATGGCAATTCTGCTGAAAACAGTGTCAGTACGGGTTAGTTCCATTCAAATCATGCAAGTTAGAGTTCAAAACAAGGGTAAAAGTGTTTGGAAAAGTAGATACGACGGAGACGTATCAACTCCCCCAAGCTTAAACCTTTGCTTGTCCTCAAGAAATTCAGTTGATAAACTAAAAGTGATAAAGAAAAACTTTTACAAACTCTGTTTGCTCTTGTTGTTGTAAATATGTAAAGTGAGCAATCAGGTTTTCAGCAAATATTATGAACTAACCATATTCACAATAACCTTTAGGTCTCATGTTTACTCATATCAATGGCATAATCAACTAGCGAGCAATAATAATAAATCTCGGATGACAACACTTTCTCAAAACAATCATAATATGATATAACAGGATGGTATCTCGCTAGCCCTTTCTGAGACCGCAAAACATAAATGCAGAGCACCTTTAAAGATCAAGGACTAACTAGACATTGTAATTCATGGTAAAAGAGATCCAGTCAAGTCATACTCAATGTAAACTAACAGTAATGAATGCAAATGACAGCGGTGCTCTCCAACTGGTGCTTTTTAATAAGAGGATGATGACTCAACATAAAAGTAAATAGATAGGCCCTTCGCAGAGGGAAGCAGGGATTTGTAGAGGTGCCAGAGCTCGGTTTTGAAATAGATATGAATAATATTTGGAGCGGTATACTTTCATTGTCAACATAATAACCGAGAGATATCGATATCTTCCATGCTACACACATTATAGGCGGTTCCCAAACAGAATGGTAAAGTTTATACCCCCCCTCCACCAACAAGCATCAATCCATGGCTTGCTCGAAACAACGAGTGCCTCCAACTAACAACAATCCTGGGGGGGTTTTGTTTGCAGTTATTTTGATTTGAGTTGCATAAAGCATGGGACTGGGCATCCCGGTGACCAGCCATGTTCTTGTGAGTGAGGAGCGGAGTCCACTCCTCTTGAGAATAACCCGCCTAGCATGGAAGATACAGACAACCCTAGTTGATACATGAGCTATTTGAGCATACAAAACAAAATGTTTATTTCAAGGTAGAGTTTGGCACATACAAATTTACTTGGAACGTCAGGTAGATACCGTATATAGGTAGGTATGGTGGACTCATATGGAATAACTTTGGGGTTTATGGAATTGGATGCACAAGCAGTATTCCCGCTTAGTACAAGTGAAGGCTACACAAAGACTGGGAAGCGACCAGCTAGAGAGCGACAACAGTCATGAACATGCATTAAAATTAATCAACACCGAATGCAAGCATGAGTAGGATATAATTCACCATGAACATAAATATCGTAGAGGCTATGTTGATTTTGTTTCAACTACATGCGTGAACATGTGCCAAGTCAAGCCACTCGAATCATTCAAAAGAGGATACCACCCTATCATACCACATCACAACCATTTTAATAGCATGTTGGCACACAAGGTAAACCATTATAAGCTCCTAGCTAATTAAGCATGGCTGTCGGTGTCAAAACCGGCGAATCTCGGGTAGGGGGTCCCGAACTATGCGTCTAGGCCGGATGGTAACAGGAGGCAAGGGACATGAAGTTTTACCCAGGTTCGGGCCCTCTCGATGGAGGTAAAACCCTACGTCATGCTTCATTAATATTGATGATATGGGTAGTACTAGAGTAGATCTACCACAAGATCGGAGAGGCTAAACCCTAGAAGCTAGCCTATGGTATGATTGTTGTTGTTTTTGTTGTCCTACGGACTAAAACCCTCCGGTTTATATAGACATCGGAGAGGGTTAGGGTTGCACAAAGTCGGTTACAATGGTAGGAGATCTGCATATCCGTATCGCCAGGCTTGCCTTCCACGCCAAGGAAAGTCCCTTCCGGACACGGGACAAAGTCTTCAATCTTGTATCTTCGTAGTCCAGGAGTCCGGCTGAAGGTATAGTCCGGCCATCCGGACACCCCCTAATCCAAGCCTCCCTTAGTAGCCCCTGAACCAGGCTTCAATGATGACGAGTCCGGCGCGCAGATTGTCTTCGGCATTGCAAGGCGGGTTCCTCCTCGAAGTACTTCATAGAAGATTTTGAACACAAAGATAGTGTCCCGCTCTGCAAAATAAGTTTCCACATAGTGCCATAGAGAGAATAATATTTACACAAATCTAATCTGCTGACGTATTCCGTAGTGTGACACACCACGGCCAAGCCTTTATCCGAGTCGTTTCATTATCCAACCTCAGCGCGTCATGCGAGGCGGTTTCCTTGGCACGTCTTGTTAAAGCAGAGATCGTGTCCCCTTATTCCGGGATTCTCATCAATACGGGCGTGGGTAACCCAACCGTGCCATTGATTACGGCGCTTGGTGATAAGCGAGTTTTACCAGGCTGGTGGGGACACGTAGTTGCGTCCACCCATATAAGGGGATAATAATCCACCTTTTTACCTACGCCTTCTTCCTCCCTTGCTTATCCATTCTCGCACACTCGAGCTCCAGCGCCCAAGTCCGCACTCCCCACATCAACCTTCTCCAGCCATGTCCGGAGTGGGAGGCAAGTGGATGGTCTCCTCCGTCACGGAGGGACACATCAAAAAACTGAGGAAGGCCGGATACTTGTCTAACGACATCGCGTACCGGCTTCCCGAAAAGGGGCAGCTCATCCCAACCCCTAGGCCCCATGAGAGGGTGGTGTTCCTCCCCCATTTCCTCCACGGACTAGGCTTCCCTCTCCACCCATTTGTCCGGGGGCTCATGTTCTACTATGGCCTGGATTTCCACGATCTGGCCCCGAACTTTGTCCTCAACATCTCAGCGTTTATCGTCGTGTGCGAGGCTTTCCTCCGCATCCGCCCCCATTTCGGCCTATGGCTCAAGACTTTCAATGTCAAGCCTAAGGTGGTGCGCGGCAACCAGGCGGAGTGCGGAGGTGCCATGGTGGGCAAGATGCCCAACGTCTTATGGCTCGAGGGCTCCTTTGTGGAGACCCTGAAGGGGTGGCAATCGGGGTGGTTTTACATCACCGAGCCGCGCGACCCCGAATGGGCCGCACCCCCAGATTTTCGATCCGGACCCCCTACGCGGCTCACCTCCTGGAAGGAGACGGGCCTGTTGTGGGGTAAAAAAGGAGAGCTGACCGGACTCCAAACATGCGTCCAAACCCTGGTGGACAAGAAGCTCAAACTTGTCAATGTAGTCCAGGTTATGCTCATCCGCCTGATCCTCCCGTGTCAACAACGAGCTTTCAACCTGTGGGAGTTCGACCCGGCGCAGCACCGAACTCTGAGCAAGCTCTTCAACACGACGTACGAAGATGCCTGGAAGGTGCTTTTCAAGGGCGCCGAGGCCCCCGCATCCGCTACCGAGGATCGCGGATTCAGTGCGTAGCGTCACGCTCATGCGGTAAGCTGTTTTTTTTCCTTTTACAGGGTATTAGTTTTTCATAGTTTGACTCCATGCGGGATCTAAGCCCCCTTACCTTTGACAGGACTGGCAGGAGACGTCCGGACAGATCAATTGTCCGACTCCTTTGCCCGAAGGCCCAGCGGACGCTCGTTTGGCGAAGCTGCTGGTTCCCGCACCCTATGTGGTGCCGGAGAAGAAGGCCACGGGGACTCGAAAGAGTGCCCGGTGCCAGGAGGTGTCGGATCCATCATCCGACGGTTCCGAGGAGCATTCCTCTCGTGAAGACGCAAAGGAAGAAGAGGAGACCTCTCCCCCTCCAGCGGGAGGAGAGAAGAAAAGGAAGGCCGCCCCAACTGGAGAGGCCGAAGGGTCCAAGAAGGGGAAAACCCTTCCTCCGGACTATTCCACCGACGCCGACGACGGCGGAGAGGAGTGAACGCCCAGGGCCAAGCCCCTGGCAAAATCGTAAGTATCCGGATACCAGAGTAATTCATAGTATTTGTTTATTGCACAGCTTTCCCTTATGTCGAATATGTTTATGCAGCCCACCCAAAGACCGGCTCGACGCGTCATCGAGCGGCTCACTGGACTCGTGGATGTGAACTCGCTTCTGACGGCTTCCTCCCCCCGCCCTACGAACGACACCGAAGTGTTGTCCCAACAGGTTCCAAGCCGGGAGGAGGTGGTTCTGGAGGCGCCGCAAGGCGACCTCCCGGACTCCAGGAGTAAAGGGGATGAAACCCCCCAGGGCTCCAAGTCCGGCTCTAGGCCGGACACCGCTCCGGAACCTTCAAAGGTTCCAGAGTCCAGCAGGGGACCTCCTTCCAAGAGGAGCAAGCCCACCGTGCCGGTGACCCCCGTCCAACCGGAGGCGCCGGACAATATGTTGGAGGCGCTCCAAGGCGCCTCCATCGACGAGGAGCACCGCACCATTATGAGTGCGGTGGTCCAGAAGGTTCAGTCCGCCAAGAGCGGACTGACTGAAGCTTGTACTAGCCTTTTAACAGGCTTTGAGGTAAGTAAAGAATGTGTAAATAATATTACCGCATAGACAGTAGCCCCTGATGCTCTATTTGGCGTTCGGGAAGAAAAGCCGAATAGAGGATCAAATAAAATTCGCAGGAGTCTAACAAAAGGGAGTCAATATGCGTATGCAGGCTTCTCTACTTGCGTCCGCCGCACTGACTGCGGAAGTGGACACGCTAAAGCAGAACCTCGAGCGGTCCGAGCAAGAGCTCGGGCGTGCCAAGAAGCAATTCGAGGACAATGAAGGTAAGAAATACCTTATTTAAACATATATAAAAAGGTGCAATTGCAAAAAATGACAGGATTATCGTGGCTATTGTAGGGGCCACGTCTGAGGTGGCGACCCTTAAGCAAGCGCTGGTCGAGGCTGAGAAGAGGGTGGCCACGGAGCGCATCGAGCCGGAGAGGTACGAGGCCCAGGTTGGCAAGGTGCAGCAAGAGCTCCGGGTTCTCATGAAAAAACATGAGAGTTTGGAGCTTGACTTAAAGACGCGAGCGTCCGAGCTCGCGGCGGCTATTGAAAATGCCAAGTCTGCCAAGGCCGAATCCTAGAAGACCCTCCAGGAGTTGGATGAGGTGAAGAAGATAGCGGTGGGTAAGGCATTCTTTATGCAAAGCAAACACATAAACGTGAGTTACTTGTTACTTACCCGAATCCGGAGCTCTCCAGGAGCGTTCACAGATCTTCCCCGGAGTGTGTCCGATGCCGCCGCATTCTATCGAGCCGAGGAGGGAAGCTCGACAGAGAAGGTGTTCTGGTCTCAGTATGCTGAGGCCGGACACCCCGTGCCCCTGAGCGACCAGCTGAAGCAACTAGTCGAGCTCCACAAGGCGGCCGAACAGGCCATGAAGGGCCTCATAGTTCGGCTGTGGCCTGGAGAGGCTCTGCCTGGGAGCTATTTCGGGCTAGTGCGGCGGCTGGTGGAGGCCTGTCCAAGGCTCGAATGCATCAAGCGCTCCGTCTGCGTTGAAGGTGCCCATAGGGCCCTTGCCCGTGCTAAAGTGCACTGGGGCAAGCTGGATGCTGAGAAGCTTGTGAAGGACGGGCCACCGCCGGGGAAAGAGCATCGCAAGCCCGAGAATTATTATAAGGATGTTCTGAAGGGTGCCTGCCTTGTGGCGGATGAATGTTCTAGGGATGTAATTTTTGAGTGAAACTTGCTCGTTTTGTCCTATGCGCTGAAAACTTGTTCTTATGCGCTAAGCAATGCTGTTGGAATTTAAAATATTACCTTCTGTGCGGCTGTTTATCAATTCTGAGAGATGGCGAGTCGTCGGCTTCTGCCCCCGTGCCGCTAGTGCTGGGGTGTTCGGGGATAAACCTGAGCGCTCTTTTTCCCATGTTTGGGTCCTTCGAGGGAGGCACTCAGCCCAACGAACAATGCAATCGGACTATAATGCGTGAACACTCTCACTTAGCCATAGAATTCTATAATTTTAAATTTCGGCGAAGCCCCTAGTATTCGGAAGACCGAGTTCGGGGCGCTATCCACGCCTTGGCCGGACAGAGCCGACTCTTCGCTCTAAGCGGCATAAGTATTTAGGGACTCGAAAAACATCTCGAACAGCGACCAGCTCTCGCTTCATCATGACAGTCAGTTTTAGCTTTCTCCACTGAGGTGCTCGACCCAGCTCAACTGGGGCACAATCGCAGTGGTTCTCCTAGTGCTACCTTAGCCGATATAGGGAACGTAAGGCACCAAAAGATAGGAGCCGGGCAAACCCAACTATTGACCCAAGACATGATTCGGAGCCGATGCATATAATTCTATAAGTTCGGGGTGCCGCACTTGTTAAAGTGTTCGGACTTCTCACACCATATTGAGGGGTACTAAAGCCCTTGGCGTATTTTGGCCGTACCAAAGTGTATGGGTGCAACATGTCGTTAAGGAACATATATTTGTAAAAAAAAGTAATGCAAAAATAGACAAAAGCTATGCATTGTTTATTAAAAAAGGGTTGCGATCAAAGAAGAACGATACAAATAATGCGATAAGCAAAAGGTTGGACTATTTTAACATGTCTGTTCCAGGGGTAGGCTGCGGAATGGTATGCAAAACAGGTATACTGCTCGTGATAGAGACCACCTGGGGGTTCCGTAATGCGGCATGGCTTGTATGCTTCCCTGGTTCTTGCATCGTTTGTGCGGTAATTGAACTGCCGAACAGGCCTTCCGAAGAGTGGAGTCCTGAAATTAAGAGAAAATTAAAAAATCAGCAGCCCCTGGTGCGGTTTAAGCCGTGTTTCGGGCGTGCCGTGATGGTGCCCCTCCCCCTGTACCCATGGTATCTCTAGAGCGTAGTTATGTACACGAAGTACTGGCGTCGCCTTTTTGCGAGGGTTGGGGTTGGGGCGGCATTGCTACGCCTGCTCGGATCGTGCCAGGCGGTCTTGTTGTAGGTTACTCCAGGCGCGCTTGACGGTGTCCGGTCGTTTAGTGGCCGGACTGGAGAACTGCCTGGAGAGGCTGCTTTGTACTTCCGCTACAAGGGCTGCCGTGTGCTCCTCCATTCGGAGGGAGTGTTCGATGTTTCCATTGACCGTAATTACTCCTCGAGGGCCTGGCATCTTGAGCTTAAGGTATGCGTAGTGCGGTACCGCATTGAACCTGGCGAATGCGGTTCGCCCGAGCAGTGCGTGATAACCACTGTGGAACGGGACTATGTCGAAGATTAACTCCTTGCTTCGGAAATTATCCGGAGATCCGAAGACCACTTCAAGTGTGACTGAGCCTGTACAGTTGGCCTCTACACCTGGTATTACGCCTTTAAAGGTCGTTTTGGTGGGCTTAATCCTCGAGGGATCTATGCCCATTTTCCACAGTGTATCCTGGTAAAGCAGGTTCAGGCTGCTGCCGCCGTCCATAAGGACTCTAGTGAGATGAAACCCATCAATAATTGGGTCTAGAACCAATGTGGCGAATCTGCCATGACGGATGCTAGTGGGATGGTCCCTTCGATCAAAGGTGATCGGGCAGGAGGACCATGGGTTGAACTTTGGGGCGACTGGCTCTACCGCGTATACGTCCCTTAATGCACGCTTCCGCTCCCTTTTGGGGACGTGGGTTGCGTATATCATGTTCACCGTCCTCACTTGTGGGGGAAAACCCTTCTGTCCACTGTTGTTCGGCGGCCGGGGCTCCTCGTCGTCATCGCTATGCAGCCCCTTGTCTTCATTTTCGGCATTTAACTTGCCTGCCTGCTTGAACACCCAACAATCCCTGTTGGTGTGATTGGCCGGCTTTTCGGGGGTGCCATGTATCTGGCACAAGCGGTCGAGTATTCGGTCCAAACTGGACAGGCCCCTAGGATTCCTTTTGAATGGCTTTTTCCGCTGACCGGATTTAGAGCATCTGAATCCGGCATTAACTGCCGTATCCTCAGCATTGTCGCTGTTAATGAGGCGCTTCTGTTTGTTACGATGCGACCTGCCACTACTGTCCCTGGTATCCGAGTTACCAGGGTTCTTGGTCATATTGTTGCTACGAGCAAGCCAGTTGCCTTCTCCCGCACAAAAGCGGGTCATGAGTGTCGTGAGTGCTGCCATAGACTTCGGCTTTTCCTGTCCAAGGTGCCGGGCAAGCCACTCGTCACGGATATTGTGCTTGAAGGCTGCTAGGGCCTCAGCGTCCGGACAGTCGACTATTTGATTTTTCTTTGTTAGGAATCGTGTCCAGAATTGCCTGGACGATTCCTTTGGCTGCTAAATTACGTGACTTAGGTCATCGGCGTCTGGGGGTCGCACATAAGTGCCCTGGAAATTGTCGAGGAATGCGGCTTCCAGGTCCTCCCAACAACTGATTGATCCTGTTGGCAAGCTATTAAGCCAATGCCAAGCTGGTCCTTTAAGCTTGAGTGGGAGGTATTTGATGGCGTGGAAATCATTGCTGCGGGCCATGTGGATATGAAGGAGATAATCCTCGATCCATACAGCAGGATCTGTTGTGCCATCATATGATTCGATGTTTACGGGTTTGAAACCCTCGGGGATTTGATGATCCATTATTTCATCTGTGAAGCATAGTGGGTGTGCGGCGCCTCTGTACTGGGCTATATCACGACGTAGCTCCAATGAGCTTTGTCTACTGTGTTCGGCCCTGCCGAATTTGTGGCCGGCGTGACGGTTCCGTCTCGAGTCGTGGGGCGTCCACGCGACCCGTAGATCGATATTGTTTGCCTTGCCTTGTCCTCCAACATATCTCGCAGGTCCGGTGCATTTTCCCGTTCCTTGGTACGGGGTGCGGCTTGAGTGGAGGGCCGAGAGGCCTCTCTGTCGCGGCCACGGGGTGGCCGATCAGCCGTATCGAGTGCAGGTGATGTAGGTTTAAGTGCTTCCTCCTCTAATCGGGGTAGCAACCTGCGCTTTGGGTAGCTCTTGGAGGGGCGTTCGAGTTTATGCTCTTCGGCCACAAGGACTTCAGTCCATCTGTCGACTAGCAAATCTTGATCAGCTCTAAGCTGTTGCTGCTTTTTCTTGAGGCTTCTTGCCGTGGCCATAAGCCTGCGTTGAAAACGCTCTTGCTCGACGGGATCCTCTGGCACGACGAATTCGTCATCGTCGAGGCTTGCCTCGTCTTCGGAGGGAGGCATATATTTATCGTCCTCGACCTCTTTGTCTGCCGCTCTCTCATGAGGGCTGGTTTCTCCATCCTCCTGTGCTAAATCTTGCTGGAGGGGGTTTTCTTCGGCACTTTCCGGAGTGTTATTATCTCCCGTGCTGGAATCACCCTATTTGTTTTGGCGGGATTTTGAGCGGCGCCGCTGACGTCGGCGCTTAGGCTGTTTCTTGGAGAGGTCATCCTCTGCTGCTCCATCGCCATCTCCTTCTTTTGGGGTGTCCACCATGTATATGTCATATGACGAGGTGTCTTTCCAGGGCCTAATAGGCACTGGTTCTTCATCGTCTCCTTCATCGGCGTCCATACCGTTGATGTCTTCGGAGTCGAAGTCGAGCATGTCGGTTAAATCGTCGACAGTGGCTACAAAGTGGGTGGTGGGTGGGCTTTGAATTTCTTCATCATCCGTACCCCAACCTTGCTGACCGTAGTCCGGCCAGGGCTCTCCTGATAAAGAGAGAGACTTTAGTGTCTTCAAAATATCGCCAAAAGGCGAGTGCTGAAAGATGTCCGCGGCAGTAAACTCCGTGATCGGCGCCCAATCGGATTCGATTGGCAGGGGCGCGGAGGGTTCGGAGTCCGGAGAGGAGTCCGCCTCCTTGGAGTCACGAGTCTCGCGGAGTGCGGGGCTGGTGTTCGGCTCGATCGCCGTTGGGATCGCAGCCCCCGAGGCGGCGTCCAACCACCTATCCTCGATCAGCGCTGTTGGCTCCGAATTAAGGGTCGAAGCCGATGCGGGTGCGGCCTCCAGGGCACTGTTCGGCGGCAGAGCTAGATCATGCTTGTCGGGACAGTGCGGCGCGCTCGGTAGTGGCTCGAATCCGTCGAAGATCAAGTCCCCGCGGATGTCAGTCGTGTAGTTTAAACTTCCAAATCTGACCTGACGGCCAGGGGCGTAGCTTTCGATCTACTCCAGATAGCCAAGTGAATTGGCCCGCAGTGCGAACCCGCCAAAGACGAAGATCTGTCCAGGGAGGAAGGTCTCACCCTGGACTGCATCATTATTGGTGATTGTAGGAGCCATCGAGCCTGACGGAGATGACACAGAGGAACTCTCAATGAAAGCACCAATGTCGGTGTCAAAACCGGCGGATCTCATGTAGGGGGTCCCGAACTGTGCGTCTAGGCCGGATGGTAACAGGAGGCAAGGGATACGAAGTTTTATCCAGGTTCGGGCCCTCTCGATGGAGGTAAAACCTTACATCTTGCTTGATTAATATTGATGATATGGGTAGTACAAGAGTAGATCTACCACGAGATCGGAGAGGCTAAACCCTAGAAGCTAGCCTATGGTATGATTGTTGTTGTTTTTTGTTGTCCTACGGACTAAAACCCTCCGGTTTATATAGACACCAGAGAGGGTTAGGGTTACACAAAGTCAGTTACAATGGTAGGAGATCTGCATATCCGTATCGCCAAGCTTGCCTTCCACGCCAAGGAAAGTCCCTTCCGGATACGGGACAAAGTCTTCAATCTTGTATCTTCGTAGTCCAGGAGTCCAGCTGAAGGTATAGTCCGGCCATCCGGACACCCCCTAGTCCAGGACTCCCTCAATGGCATAAGCAACTATAATCTCTAATTGTCATTGCAAACATGTTTATTCATAATAGGCTGAACCAGGAACGATGAACTAATAATATTTACAAAAACAAGAGAGGTCGAGTTCATACCAGCTTTTCTCATCTCAATAAGTTCATCATATAATCATCATTATTGCCTTTCACTTGCACGACTGAATAGTGTGGATAATAATAATAGTGCACGTGCATTGGACTAAGCTGGAATCTACAAGCATTCAATTCAAGAGAGAAGACAAGGTAATATGGGCTATTTGTTAGATCAACAATAATGCATATGAGAGCCACTCAACATTTTAATTATGGTCTTATCCTCTCAACCCCCAAAGAACAAGAAAGAAATAAAACTATTTACACGGGAAAGCTCCCAATAAGCAGAAGAAGAACATGAAATCTTTTTGGGTTTTCTTTTTAATTACTACTGCAGGCAAGAAAGTAAACTATCTAAAATCTACAATTAATTTTTTTTGGTTTCTCTTAAGGTTTATCAAACACACAAGAAGAAAGCATAAAAAGGGAAATTTGAAGGCAGCGCATTGTCATGGATACTGGGCCTGCCATGGGGCAACAGACAACGGCAGGGCATCAAGCCCTGGCCGTAGAGACAGCCGCTCCCATGGCAGAGGAAACACCTTTAGCCCTTCTCGTCGAGCCTCAGGCTCCGGCATGGGCACATCATACCATCCGATTCCTCCAAACAGGGGAACTTCCTGAAGAGCAGGAAGAGGCGGAGAAGGTAGCCCGTCGATCTACCATGTATCAGTTCGTCGATGATGTTCTATAGAGAAAAAGAACGAATGGTGTGAAATTGAAGTGCATTCCCCGGGAGGAAGGACTGGGGCTATTGGCAGAGATCCACGGAGGTATATGTGGCTCCCACATAGGGTCAAGGGCCCTTGCCAGCAAGGCATTCCAGCAAGGTTTCTTCTGGCCCACTGCCCTCCAGGATGCAACGTCCTTAGTAACCAAGTGTGAAGCGTGCCAGTTTCATTCAAAGAAGCATCATCAACTAGCTCAAGCTCTCCAGACAATCTCTCTTTCCTGGCCATTCTCAGTCTGGGGGCTCGACATACTGAGCCCCTTTCCCGTGCTGTGGGGGGCTTTGAGTACTTGTACGTCGCAATCGAAAAGTTCACAAAGTGGCTGGAAGTGGAGGCACTGAGAAAGGTGACATCACAGTCGGCCGTCAAGTTCTTCAAGGGACTAGTCTGCCATTTTGGTGTGCCAAATAGAGTCATCACCGACAACGGCACGTAGTTCACGAGCCGCACCTTCATGCAGTACATCCAGGACCTCGACAGCAAGGTTTGTTTTGCTTCTGTTGCACACCCACGAAGCAATGGCTAGGCTAAGAGGGTGAATGCTGAAGTATTCCGAGGCCTCCGGACAAGAAATTTTGACAGGCTACACAAGTGTGGACGGCACTGGATTGATGAATTGCCAGCGGTTCTTTGGTCAATCAGAACGACACCAAATCAAGCCACTGGCCAGACCCCTTTCTCCTTCGTTTACGGGGCAGAAGCAGTTCTCCCCACGGAACTCATACACGGGTCACCTTGAGTGCTCGCTTATGATGAGCTTGAGCAAGAGCAGTTGCGGCAAGATGACACAACGCTCCTTGAAGAAGATCGTGTTCGGACGGCTGTGCGAGCAGCACACTACCAGCAAGCCTTGCGCAGCTACCATAGCCGCAAGGTTCTTGCCCGAAGCTTTAAGGAAGGCGACCTTGTTCTTCGGCATGTTCAGTCGGCCAAGAATTCCAAAAAGTTGATGCCAAAGTGCGAAGGCCCTTATCGGGTAATACGAGTCACCAGGCCTGGGCAGTCCGCCTGGAGACCGAGGATGGTATTCTAGTGAGCAACTCTTGGAACATCGAACATCTTTGCAAGTTTTACCCATAAGGCGCGCTTGTCGGGCTCCCCCGCAAACCACCTTTTGTACAAGCCTTGCCGGCAAGGCATGTAACCCTTTGTACAAAGCCAGGCGCAGACCCTGAGCATAAATAAATGAAGCGCTGGCACCCTAAGTTTTAGCATGCATGCTAGGTTGAGTCTCTCTCTATGTTAGGGTTGATAGTGCTTGGTGGCGACTAACCTTTAGCATAGAGGTCGAGTATGCATCTTTCTATTCCATCCCATTCTTTTTGGTTCGCGGGGTGAATGGACATTTCTGCTAAGCTATTTGGAAGAAAGAGAATAGGCCAATGCCCCGACCCTGACAAGCCAAGGTTGCCCGGGGCTCCAAGTCTAAGGATCCGATCACGGCAAGCCAAGGTTGCCGGGGGCTGCGACATCAGATAAGTCTTTTCCCCCCACTCTGTGCCTCTGTATGAAACTTGAACATATGAGACTTTGCTCACTCTCATACCATCTTGTTCCCTCTGTCCCGTGTCCGAAAACCTTACTTTGGGCCGAAACTTGGTTGTAGTGTGATGGGAAGGAGAAGAGTGAAGGGCCTAATCCTACTCGGCCCCTACCTCCGCCAAGGGCATGAGTGTAGCCGAGCTATAGAGCAGAGAGACGGCAATGCCTGTTGCCGGGGTACAGTGTTTATCTTAAGATAACGAGGACTCGTTCCTTGGTGTGGCCCTCGCCCACGCGCAAACAAAGCCCGGCAAACATCCTTCTCCTCATTTATACGCTGCTAACAAGTACAATTCATACGAAATGCATACATGAGCAAGCGGGTTATGAGATTTAAATCTTACAAAGGCCCGTAGGATTAAAAACTAAGAAAAAGATAAGTGCCCCGTGATCCTCGTTCTTGCCCCTTTCCTCCCAGGTGCGGCAGGTGAAGGAAAAAAGGGGGCGACGGGGAATGCGCCGATGGAGAGCTTGACGAGGAAGGCCCTCGGTAGGGCGCGTGGTCAAGAGAGGAGCGACGCGGTCAGTCGGAGTCGGCGTCCCCCTGCTGGACACCCTCATCGTTGGTGTCGCTATCCTCCTCGTCACTTCCGCTTGAGGAGGAGTCTTCATCATTAGAGGAGCTCTCCACGCAACACTTTAGATGAGTTCCAAAGTTCCCAAAGACCTTGACGGAGAGTAGGCCATTCTCCATTAACTTGAAGTAGAGAACAAGCCCCTCCGCCAGGCTATGGACACGAGCGAAGGTCTTCCACCCGCGACAAAGATACATGACGTGAGGGGCGGGAAAGTCGACACCAACCCGCGTGCCGCCATTCTGGTAGCCCCTCATATGCAACCTCAGATTCTGTGGCGGATCAAACTCCATCTCCTGAGCGAATGGAGCAGGGAGATGAAGGCGACGACGCACTGGCGGTGCAGCCTGATGAAGAACTCGCGGGGCTGGTCCCCGATGTGGCCCTCCATTGGGGGAGGGACTGCTGGTGAAGGCGAGGCTAGTGCACCACCCCATCATCCCCTCCCCCGAGCGCCACGGCGGCCTCGGCCTCGCCTCCCCCTTCCTCTCGTGGCTGGCTCCACCGCCATGAGCTCTTGGGAAGGAGGGGCGTGCTGTCGAGCGAAGACCCTCGTCGCCACCGTCGAAGTACCGGCGCGCCCTCTCGCCATAGCAGAAGAAAGAAAGGGTCCGAGGTGGAAGGAGACGGATGATGAAAGATTGAGGGGTCCCATCCCCCTCCCCTTCTTATAAAGAGGCGGGGGCGGGGCTCGGCCACCCCACCGAACCAATCCGACCATCAGGTGTCGGTGTCAAAACCGGCGGATCTCGGGTAGGGGGTTCCGAACTGTGCGTCTAGGATCGCTGGTAACAGGAGACGGAGGTAATACCCTACTTCCTGCTTGATTGATCTTTGATGAATATGAGTGTTACAAGAGTTGATCTACCACGAGATCGTAATGACTAAACCCTAAAAGTCTAGCCAGACTATGATTATCAGAATACATCTACAGACCTAGCCCTCCGGTTTATATAGACACAGGAGGGATCTAGGGTTACACAAGGTCGGTTACAGAGAAAGGTGTATTCATATTTGGTCGCCAAGCTTGCCTTCCACGCCAAGGAGAGTCCCATCCGGACACGGGTAGAGTCTTCGGTCTTCGTATCTTCATGGCCCATCAGTCTGGCCCATATCTAATAGGTCGGACGCTTGAGGACCCCTTAGTCCAGGACTCCCTTAGTAGCCCCTGAACCAGGCTTCAATGACGAGGTGTCCGGCGCGCAGATTGTCTTCGGCATTGCAAGGCTGGTTCCCCTCTCCGGATACTCCAATATAGTCTTCGGATAAAACGAATGTGTCCGGATCTTCAACACAAGTACCACGCACGACTGCAAAGAATATAATACTTCACGAGTCCCATCTGCTAACAACTTTTTGTAAGATGACATCACGTTTGTCTGGTCATTATATCGAACCGTTTTTGTCTGTAGTTCTGCGTTTCGAGATGCGGTTTCCATTGGCACATCTTGTCAAAGCAGAGATCGTGTCCCCTTATTGCGGGATTCTCATCAATATGGGCGTGGGTAACCCAACCGTGCCATTTATACAGCCCTTGGGAATATGCAAGTTTAAGGGAGAGTGGGGAGGCGTTCAATATTCACTGCCTTTGTAAGGGGATAAGGATTCCCCCTCTTCTCCCACTCCTTCTCTCTTTCTCCGCCCTTCCACTCTTGAGCTCTAGCGAACAAGTTCTCATCTTCCCCACTCAAGCAAGCACCCAACCATGTCTGGATCCAGAGGTCAAGGCAAGTGGATGGCCTCCTCCATCCATGAGAAGGATATTACTGACCTCCGGGCGGTCGGGTATCTGGCGAAGGAAATCGCCCACCGTCTTCCAGTCCAGGGGCAAATCGTACCCACACTGAAGCCCAACGAGAGGGTGGTATTCATCGCTCATTTCCTCCGCAGGCTTGGGTTTCCACTCCACCCTTTCGCCTGCGGGCTGATGTTCTATTACGGACTAGACTTCCATGATCTAGCCCCGAACTCCTTCCTCAACATCTCGGCGTTCATCATCGTGTGTGAGGCCTTCCTCCGCATCCAACCCCACTTCGGGTTGTGGCTCAAAATCTTCAATGTGAAGACGAAGGTGGTGGATGGCTAGCAGGCGGAGTGCGGAGGCGCCATGGTGAGAAAGCTGACCAATGTCTCCTGGCCAAAAGGCACTTTCGTGGATACTTTCAAGGAATGGTAGAAACTATGGTTATACATCACAAAACCCCGCAAGGCCACCTGGGTCGCGGCTGCCGAATTCAACTCCAGCGCTCCAATGCGGCTCACCTCCTGGATAGAGAAGATCCCAAATTGGTCTTCGTCAGACGAGCTAATAGCACTGCAAATGCGCATTCAGAGCATGGTGGATAAGAATATTAAGCTTGTCGACATAATCCAAGTGATGCTGGTTCGTCGGATCCTCCCCTGCCAAAGCCGAAGCCACCCTCTATGGGAGTTCAATCCGAAGAAGCACCAAACCCTGGAGAGGCTCTTCGGAACAACTCACGAAGACGTCTAGAAGTTGCTCTTCAAAGCCAACGAGATACCAACAGCCACAGACTCGGACCGTGGGTACAACATTAATCTCCCCGCCAACAAGGTGAATCTTTAACGCATCCTCTACTTGCTTGTTTCAAGGAAGATATCTGAACTTTTGTTGTCATTGCTTCTTCAGGAATGGATGGAGAGGGCAAAGCGGATTCGGTGTCCGGCTCTGTTACCTGAGGAACCCGTCATCCCGCATCTAGCGAAGATGCTGGTACCGGCGCCCTATATGGCACCGGAGAAGAAGGACAAAGGGAAGGCCAAGGGGGTCCTGTAACACCCTCGATGCGACTATATCTCCCACGTGTCGAGGCACGACTTAGAGGCATAATCGCATTGAAGGCATATGTCGCAAGTTAGGCAATCTTCACAACATCCCATGTAATATAGATAATAAAAGGGGAGATAACATAGTTGGCTTACACTCGCCACGTCAATCAAGGTACATAAATAACATTACATCATCCAAACACTCATGGCCCGACTACGGCGCCAAAATAAAAGACAACCCAACATGCGACACGGTCCCGATCACCCCCAACTGGGCACCACTACTGATCATCAGGAAAGGAAACATAGTATCGTTGAGAGTCCTCGTCGAACTCCCACTTGAGCTCAAGCGCGTCACCTGGAGCGGAATCATCAGGCCCTGCATCTGGTGTAATAGTAATATGTGAGCCACAGGGACTCAGCAATCTCGTACCCTCGCGATCAAGACTATTTAAGCTTATAGGTAAGGCAAGGTACAAAATATATGTGGAGCTGCAGCACGAGACTAGCATATATGGTGGCTATCCTGTTCGCAAAAGAGAGCGAGAAGAGAAGGCAAAGCGCGAATGCATAACTAAAGAGGGCAAACCTGCGACAAGCATTACTCCAACACCGTGTCCACTTCCCGGAGTCCGCCAAGAAGAGGCCATCACGGTAACTCACACAGTTGATTCATTTTAATTAAGTTAAGGTTCAAGTTATCTACAACGGGACATTAACAAATTCCCATCTGCCCATAACCGCGGGCACGGCTTTCGAAAGTTCAAATCCCTGCAGGGGAGTCCCAACTTAGCCCATGACAAGCTCTCACGGTCAATGAAGGAATAGACCTCCTCCCGAGACGTTCCGATCAGACTCGGTATCTTGGTTCTTCAAGACACTTCGACAGGTTAAAACAAATCCAGCAACACCGCCCGAATGTGCCGATAAATCCCGATAGGAGCTACACATATCTTGTTCTCAGGGCACACTCAGATGAGACTAGCTACGAGTAAAACCAACCCTCAAGTTGCCCCGAGGTGGCCCCGCAGGCAGCTCAGTCGGACCAACACTCAGAGGATCACTGGCCGGGGGGGGGGGGTTAAATAAGATGACCCTCGGGCTCCGGAAACCCAAGGGAAAAAGAGGCTAGGTGGCAAATGGTAAAACCAAGGTTGGGCATTGCTGGAAAAGCTTTAATCAATGCGAACTATCAAGGGGTTCCCATTATAACCCAACCACGTAAGGAACGCAAAATCCGGGAACATAACACCGATATGACAGAAATTAGGGTGGCAAGAGTGGAACAAAACACTAGGCGAGAGGCCGAGCCTTCCACCCTTTACCAAGTATATAGATGCATTAAGATAACAAGATAATATAATGATATCCCAACAAGTAAATAAGGTTCCAACAAGGAACGGTCTCCAATCTTCACCTGCAACTAGCAACGCTATAAGAGGGGCTGAGCAAAGCGGTAACATAGCCAATAAACGGTTTGCTAGGACATGGTGGGTTAGAGGTCTGACATGGCAATTTGGGAGGTTTGAAAGCAAGTGGTAGGCATCGTAGCATAGGCATAGCAAAAGAGCGAGCATCTAGCAAAGCAAAGATAGTAGTGATGTCGAGGGTATGATCATCTTGCCTGCAAAGTTGTCAGAGTTGACTGGATCCTCGAAAGCAAACTTAACGGGCTCCTCGTTAGCGAACTTGTCTCCTGGCTCTACCCAAACAAGACAAACAAACAAACGGAACACAATCAACCACGTGCAAAGCTCAAACAATATGATGCAAAGATGGTATGCTATGCGGGATGCGATGCCGGATGCAATGCGGGATGCATGAACCTGGCCTCAACTTGGGAATCCAAGTTTGCCACTGGAAAGATGAGATGAAATCGCTTGAAAACAATATAAAGAACGCCGGAATCGGAGCTACGGTTTGGAAATGGCAAGCGATTTAAATATGACCATGTTCTGCGATTTACAGCAAGTATCCATCTAAATGCAACAAGATGAACATGCTACAGCACCCAAACATGGCATCAAAATACATGGCAGGAATCCATTCAAGATGCTTAACAAAAGTCTAGCACTGAGCTATGGGCAAATCATGCATTAACAGGTTCAAACAAGCACGGCAAAAATGCATATGACAAACACATTTCAGACTTAGTGAAATTAACACTTGTCTGGAATTTCAGATCAGATAGCACTCTTTGGAGCATGAAAACTACATGCTACAGGATCTGAACATGGCAAAGTAAAGCATGGCATGGAGCTCTCAAAGAGCTTAACAAAAGTCCCTTAGTGACCTTGAGCCAAAAGGGATTAGAAAATACAATTGCAAGCATGTGAACATGGCAAAAACATAATCAATTCTCAGACTTAGTGAAAACTGGAGCATGCTGAAACAGATATCAAGTAGGCATGTATACGAGCTCGATGCACTCACTACGGAGCAAGTCATGACAAGCTAAGCATACATCCATCAAGAATACACAAAATACAAGCTAGACATGGCAAGAACAACAGCATAGCATGCATGGATCAACTACAACATCATCGGTAAAATCGCTAACAAGTAGACAATCTGCCCAGATTCACGAAATAGCAAAAGTAGAGCTCGATTGACTCAAGCTAGGGTGCTCCATAATTGCAAACAAAGACATGGATGGATAGAGAACTACAAGATTAAGAAAACGTCCTTACTGATCATCCTCAAAAGAGGCACGGATCACTAGGAAACAACATGAACATATGGCCATATGAGATAAACAGGTCAAGGACTTAGTGGAAATGCTAAGTCCCTGAAATCAGCATTACCAAGTGCCTCACTTTGCAAGCTTGTGCTAGTCACCACACACATCACAAAAATACATGGGTTGCACCTCTAGAAAGATGGCAAAACCCTTAACAAAACATATGTAGGGCTCATGGGCATATCATGCACACATTAATCATGGCAAAAATGACAAATAACTAAATGGAGCAGCAGATCTGACAATTATCTCAAGTAGCACTCTTCTAACAGAATTTCGGGCATCAAGATGAACTCAAATGAAAATGATGCAATGGAAAGAAATGATGTACTCTTTGAGACGAACATTTTGATATGCTATATGCCAAAAACGGAGCTACAGATGCGGAGATATAGCATGATGAACATAGGCAAAAAATTATGGTTAGGGATAAAAAGTCAACCCGAGATCCAGATCTGGATCCGGGGGTACTGTAGCAACACGGCTCCCGAGGATCGCCGGAATCCACGCCGGAGTTGGAGGAGGACGCCGGAGAGGGTGGTGGTGGCCGCGGGCGCGCGGGGCGGCGAGGTTCGGCCGGTGGAGGGAGGAGCTGGCCGCGGCGGCGCTTGCTCCCGCGGTGCGGGCGCACGGCGGCGAGTTCCGGCCGACACCGGGCGGTGGCCGGCACGGAGCGGCATGGCGGTGCGGTGGCCGCCGGCGAGGATGGCGGCGGGGCTGCACGAAGAGGGAGGCGGGGCGCTGGAGAAGGGTGGCGGTGGCCGCGATGAGCCTCGGGGGCCCAGCCTGGGCCTCTCGGGCCGGCGATGTGGGGCGGCTCGGCGGGCGAATCGGCGGCTGAAACGTGGCGGCGGTGGCGGATCCGGACGCATCCGACTCGTCCGGACGTGTCCGGCGGCGGCGGAGATCCGATTTTTAGGGTTTGGGAGAGGGGATCCGCGAATTTGGAGGAGGGGGTCTTTATATAGGCATAGAGGGAGCTAGGAGAGTCCAAATGAGGTGCAGTTTTCGGCCACGTGATCGTGATCGAACGCTCTAGATGATGGAGAGGGTTTTGGTGGGTTTTGGGCCAAATTGGAGGGGTGTTGGGCTGCAACACACACGAGGCCTTTTCGGTCCCTCGGTTAACTGTTGGAGTATCAAACGGAGTCCAAATGTTACGAAACTTGACAGGCGGTCTACCGGTAGTAAACCAAGGCCGCGATGGCAAGTCTCGGTCCAATCCAGAAATGTTGAAACTCCACGCACGAAAGAAAGGTAGAAATGACCACCGGAGGAGAATGAAGCGCCGGAATGCAAAACGGACAACGGGGAAAATGCTCGAATGCATGAGATGAACACGTATGCAAATGCAATGCACATGATGACATGATATGAGATGCATGACAACGATAACACCACACGGAGACAAACACCCGAACCCAAGAAAATAAAATAACTTAAAGCCAGAAACGGCAAGAGTTGGAATACATATTGGGAAAGTCATATCCGGGGTGTTACAACACTCCACCACTACGAAAGGATCTCGTCCCGAGATCTAGGACTGAAAGAACGCCGGCTATTCAGAACGGAGGTGATCCTCGCGTTCCCAGGTAGCTTCACAGTCGGAATGGTGTGACCACTTGACTTTGAGGAATTTGATTGACTTGTTGCGAGTCTTGCGTTCAGTCTCTTCAAGAATAGCAACCGGGTGCTCACGATAAGTGTTGGGGAACGTTGCAGAAAACAAAAATTTTCCTACGATTTCACCAAGATCCATCTATGAGTTCATCTAGCAACGAGTGATCGGATTGCATCTACATACCTTTGTAGATCACGCGTGGAAGCGTTCAAAGAACGGGGATGAAGAAGTCGTACTCGACGTGATCCAAATCACCGGAGATCCTAGCGCCGAACGGACGGCACCTCCGCGTTCAACACACGTACGGTCAGCGTGACGTCTCCTCCTTCTTGATCCAGCAAGGGGGAAGGAGAGGTTGATGAAGATCTAGCAGCACGACGGCGTGGTGGTGGATGCAAGGGTCATCGCAGCAGGGCTTCGCCGTTCTACTACGAGAGGGAGATGTGTTGCAGGGGAGAGGGAGGCGCCAAGACTCAAGGTGTGGCTGCCCCCTCCCTCCCCCCCTTTATATAGGCCCCCTAGGGGCTGCGCCGGCCCTAGGAGATGGGATCTCCTAGGGGGGTGTCGGCCAAGGGGTGGAGTGCCCCCCAAGCCAGGTGGGGCGCCCCCCACCCTAGGGTTCCCAACCCTAGGCGCATGGGGTGGGCCAAGGGGGGCGCACCAGCCCACTATGGGCTGGTTCCCCTCCCTACTTTGGCCCATGGGGCCCTCCGGGATGGGTGGCCCCACCCGGTGGACCCCCGGGACCCTTCCGGTGGTCCCGGTACAATACCGGTGACCCCTGAAACTTTCCCGATGGCCGAAACTGCACTTCCTATATATAATTCTTCACCTCCGGACCATTTCAGAACTCCTCGTGATGTCCAGGATCTCATCCGGGACTCCGAACAACTTTCGGGTTACTGCATATTCATATCTCTACAACCCTAGCGTCACCGAACCTTAAGTGTGTAGACCCTACGGGTTCGGGAGACATGTAGACATGACCGAGATTGCTCTCCGGTCAATAACCAACAGCGGGATCTGGATACCCATGTTGGCTCCCACATGCTCCTCGATGATCTCATCGGATGAACCATGATGTCGAGGATTCAAGCAATCCCGTATACAATTCCCTTTGTCAATCGGTACGTTACTTGCCCGAGATTCGATCGTCGGTATCCCAATACCTCGTTCAATCTCGTTACCGGCAAGTCACTTTACTCGTACCGTAATGCATGATCCCGTGACCAGACACTTGGTCACTTTGAGCTCATTGTGATGATGCATTACTGAGTGGGCCCACAGATACCTCTCCGTTATACGGAGTGACAAATCCTAGTCTTGATCCGTGTCAACCCAATAGACACTTTCGGAGATACCCGTAGTATACCTTTATAGTCACCCAGTTATGTTGTGACGTTTGGTACACCCAAAGCATTCCTACGGTATCCGGGAGTTACACGATGTCATGGTCTAAGGAAAAGATACTTGACATTGGAAAAACTCTAGCAAACGAACTATACGATCTTGTGCTATGTTTAGGATTGGGTCTTGTCCATCACATCATTCTCCTAATGATGTGATCCCGTTATCAATGACATCCCCATGTCCATAGCCAGGAAACCATGACTATCTGTTGACCAACGAGCTAGTCAACTAGAGGCTCACTAGGGACACATTGTGGTCTATGTATTCACACATGTATTACGATTTCCGGATAATACAATTAAAGCATGAATAATAGACAATTATCATGAACAAGGAAATATAATAATCATTTTATTATTGCCTCTAGGGCATATTTCCAACAATAAGAGAGATCTTCTTGGAGCTCAATGTCCTCGAAGTTGATGGTGCGGTCAGGAGTCTTGAAGCATTTCGAAGCTGAGAGACATGGAACACATCATGAACATTTGCAAAGTTTGAAGGAAGCTCGAGTTGATAGGCGAGGTCGCCTCTCTTTCTGACAATCTTGAAAGGTCCCACGTATCTAGGGGCAAGCTTCCCTTTGATACTGAAGCGACGAGTACCTTTCATAGGAGAGACGCGGAGGTAAACATGATCTCCGATCTTCAAAGCCAAATCACGGTGCTTACTATCATAGTAGCTCTTCTGGCAGGATTGGGCTGCTTTGAGGTTATCTCGAATGACTTTGCACATCTCCTCTGCCTCTGTGATTAAGTCATTTACCAAAAGTTGACGTTCCCCGGTTTCAGACCAGTTGAGAGGGGTACGACACTTCCTGCCATACAGAATTTCAAATGGGGCCTTGCCCGAACTTTCTTGAAAACTGTTGTTGTAGGAGAATTCAGCATAAGGAAGACAATCCTCCCACTTCATGCCGAAGGAAATCACACAAGCCCTGAGCATATCTTCAAGAATCTGGTTGACACGCTCGACTTGACTGCTAGTTTGAGGATGGAAAGCTGTGCTGAAGCGGATGTTGGTGCCCATGGACTTCTGAAAAGAATCCCAAAACTTGGAGGTAAAGATGCTGCCACGGTCTGAAGAGATCACTTGTGGAATACCGTGTAGAGAGACAATTCAAGAGGTATAGAGTTCTGCCAATTGAGCTGTAGTTATTGACTCTTTGATAGGCAGAAAGTGAGCCACTTTAGTGAGTTTGTCGATGACAACGAATATAGCATCATTGCCACATTTGGACTTTGGAGACCCAGTCACGAAGTCCATCTCAATGTGGTCAAACTTCCATTCTGGAATGGCAAAAGGTTGGAGGAGACCAGCTGGCCTTCGGTGTTCTGCCTTCACTCTTCTGCAGACATCACACTCGTTCACGAATTGAGCAATCTCGCGCTTCATTCGAGTCCACCAATAAGCCTGCTTGAGCTCCTGATACATCTCCGTGCTCCCAGGGTGGATGGAGAGGAGAGAATTGTGAGCCTCGTTCATGATCACTTTATGAAGTTCACCTTTGGGCACAATAATACGATCCTCGAATAAGAGAGTATCCTTGTCATCAAGGCGGTAGCACTTGTACTTGGGTTGACTCTTGGCAATCCCAATCTTCACCTTTTTCACCATAGCATCAAGAAGCTGGGCTTGGCGAATCTGGTCTTCCAAGGTAGGAGAGACTTGGAGGTTGGCGAGGAAACCTTGAGGAACAACTTGCAGATTAAGTTTGCGGAAAGCTTCACAAAGCTCGGGTTGATAAGGCTTGAGAATCAGACTGTTGCAATAAGCCTTCCTGCTCAATGCGTCAGCAATCACATTGGCCTTGCCTGCAGTATACTCGATACTCGGATTATACTCTTGAATCATTTCGACCCATCGACTTTGCCTGAGGTTGAGATTAGGCTGAGTGAAGATGTACTTGAGGCTCTTGTGATCAGTGAAAATGTCCACTTTCCTTCCCAATAAGAGATGTCTCCAAGTCAAAAGAGCATGCACAACAGCCGCCAACTCAAGATCATGAGTGGGGTAGTTCTTCTCATTTGGCTTCAACTGGCGAGAGGTATAAGCAACAACTCTCTTCTCTTGCATCAACACTGCGCCAAGACCTTGGAGAGAGGCATCACAAAAGACCTCGTACGGCTTGGATTCATCAGGCGGAGTCAGAACTGGAGCAGTGATCAATTTCTCTTTTAAAGTGTTGAAAGCAATGTCACACTCCGGAGACCAAACGTACTTGACGTGCTTCTGGAGAAGATTTGAGAGAGGCTTCGCGATCTTAGAAAAGTTTTCAACGAATCTTCGGCAATAGCTTGCGAGACCGAGGAAGCTACGGAGTGGCTTCACATTCTTAGGAGGTTCCCAATTCACAATTGCGGACACCTTCTCAGGATTCACCGCAATGCCCTTGGCAGAGATGATATGACCAAGATAAAGAACCTCATTGAGCCAAAATTCGCACTTGGAGAACTTGGCGTAGAACTTGTGTTCTCTGAGCTTATCGAGTACCAAACGCAAGTGCTTGGCATGATCTTCCTTGTTCTTCGAGAAAACCAGAATGTCGTCAAGATAGACCAAAACGAAGTCATTGGTGTAGGCGTTGAAGATGAAGTTCATCATGCGAGAGAAAGTCGGAGGGGCGTTGACGAGGGAAAAAGACATGACAGTGTATTCATATGAACCATAGCTTGTCCTGAAAGCCGTCTTGGGAATATCTTGCTCACGGATTCGAATCTGATGATAACCCATACGGAGATCAAGCTTGGAGAATACTTGGGCACCTTTGAGTTGTTCGAACAGCTCATTGATGTTGGGAAGTGGGTATTTGTTCTTGATGGTCTTCTTGTTCAATGGACGGTAATCAACACAAAGTCGGTCCGTTCCATCCTTCTTCACAAAAAGAACACCACAACCCCACGGAGAAGAACTAGGCCGGATGAGACCCATTCTCTCTTGAATATCGAGTTGCTTCTTCAGCTCCTTCAACTCTCTAGGTCCGAGCTTGTAAGGACGCTTGCACAAAGGTTCCGTACCAGGCTCAAGATCAATTACGAATTCAACTGGCCGGTGCGGAGGCATTCCTGGAAGCTCTTCTAGAAAGACGTCTTGATATTCGCAAACGACTGGAATTTGCGAGATAGCATCCAGTTCACGCTTCTCATTGAGAGAAAACAGACGGATGGTATTATCCCGAGCGGCAAAGACAATTACATCCTCAGACGAATGAGTCAATTGAATCTACCTGGCTGCATAATCAAGCTGACCCTTGTGCTTAGAAAGCCAATCCATTCCGAGAATAAGATCAATATCCGAGTTACCAAGAACCATCGGAGAAGCCAGAAACTTGTAGTCACCCAAGGTGATAGTAACATCCGGAACGATGGAGTTAGCATGCATGTGCTTACCGGGAGAGACAACTGCTAATGGACTAGGCAAAACTTGCGAAACCAATTCATGCCTAGATGTAAACGGTCTCGAGATGAAACAATGCGATGCACCAGTGTCAAAAAGAACTTTAGCTGGAACATCATTAACAGGAAGGTTACCCATGATGACATCTGATGAGTCCTCTACCTGAGCTGCGTTCATCAAGTTGATCTTGGTGTGCTTGGGGTTATGCTTGACCACAGCTGTACTTGACGATCTGACAGGAGGAGGAGGAGGAAGCCGTCTCTGATTGAAGCATTTGTTGGCATAGTGACCCTTCTGTTGGCACTTGTTGCACGTGACCTCTGAAAGCGGACGGTGGTACGGAGCACTCGATCTTGGAGCTTGAGACGAAGTCTTGTTCTGAAAGCCAGGGTTGGGTGGGTGGGAAGATCCACTGCCACCTTTGCTCTTCTGCTGATACGGCTGACGGAACAGAGGAGGAGGAAGCCAATACTTCTGCTGCTTGGCCACTTGAGTAGAGGAAGAAGGAGTAGCATCTCTGACTCGCTTCTTGGAAGCATCACATCTCAGTTGAGCGGCCTCTTGCTTCAATGCCATGTTGTAGAACTCATCGTACCTCAAGGGCTCAAAGAGAACAAGAGCTAGCTGGATTTCTTCTCTAAGACCACCCCTGAACTGGTATATCATGCTCTTCTCATCTGGTACGTCCTGCTTGGCAAAGCGGGCGAGCTTCTAAAACAACTTGTTCTAGTCATAGACAGACAAAGAGCCTTGCTTCAGGTTGCGGAATTCCTCACGCTTGCTTTCAACCACGCTCTGAGGGATATGGTGAGCTCTGAAATCTTGACGGAATTCATCCCAAGTGATCACACGTCCACCTCTGGAATCCTTGTACTGTTAGAACCATTCTGCAGCTTGATCTTTGAGTTGGAAGGCAGCGAACTTGACAAAGTCCTCAGGCCTGACATTACTGCACTCGAAATGCTTGCACAGATCCACAAGCCAATCGTCAACATCAGTTGCCTCAACACAATTGCTGAAAGTCTTTGGCCCGTTAGCAAGGAACTGGTTGAGTGTAGCAAAGTGATTCTAATTGTTGCCTTGGTTCCCTTGGTTGCCTTGATTGCGCTCTTGAAGAATTTGCATGATCAACTGTGTGTTTGCATTGGTTGCGGCCATCACAGCTTGCCATGCCTCCGGAGGAGGTGGAGGTGGTGGCGGATCTTGATTCTGATTCTGATTGGTGCTCTTAGCGGGAGCCATCCTGAAGAGGTTGACCACCGTTAGCACATAGACAGATAAATATTGAAGCTGAATCTGACGGAATGAAAATTGCAACATATAGTCTTCCCATCCGAACAAAATGAACGAATGCATTCCTCTTGAAATGGTCACATATCCATAAATTGAGAAGCCACTTAGAATTTAGGTAGAGAAATAAATCAACAAGGTACGGATCAAGAATGAATACTCGGTAAGAAATCCCAATCTCAAACCAAATATCCGTGGAAGAAGAACTAGAGCTACAAGAATTCCCACCTATGAAACTCCCGAACCTTTCCGGTTATGCAATCAGGTGTTGGGGATACAGGGGAAGCATAATATCTCACCCAAATCTAGCAAATCCTACATCCAGCTGTATCCATCCTTCAACACATAACCGAGAAAAACTTCGGAAACCATCTACCTCAACCTTCGAAAAGCATCCGTTATACAAGTTATGGCGATACTCCCGAACTCCCGCCCTAGTACTGGGTGGTGTCGAGGTTATCTCACCAACGAACTGCATAAAAGAGATTTTCGATGTCAGCGTACTAAACTCAGGTATTCCAGAACTGCAATGATAAAATTATGACGACAACACCTCAGAGCTCAACTCCCCGGGACAATTCCACAAAACCCCTGACAGGAGGCACCAAGACAATGTTCTCGTCATAAAGCCATCGGAACGATTCCAAGATACCCGCGTGATCGTAAAAAAAATTTAGTGAAATTTGAGAAGAGAAGAGTCAAAACTCTATGTCAGGATGCCTTACCAGAGCGATGAGGAGACTGGGAAGTAAAAAGAATTCCTAAACTCTCCGATATATAATTCCTAAATGACTCAAAACATTTTTTCTAGACACAACTCGGCCGCTAAAAACGATCAAGCAATGGGGCTCCTAAGGTCGGGGAAAGCTCTGATACCAACTTGTAACACCCTCAATGCGACTATATCTCCCACGTGTCGAGGCACGACTTAGAGGCATAATCGCATTGAAGGCATATGTCGCAAGTTAGGAAATCTTCACAACATCCCATGTAATATAGATAATAAAAGGGGAGATAACATAGTTGGCTTACACTCGCCACGTCAATCAAGGTACATAAATAACATTACATCATCCAAACACTCATGGCCCAACTACGGCGCCAAAATAAAAGACAACCCAACATGCGACACGGTCCCGATCACCCCCAACTGGGCACCACTACTGATCATCAGGAAAGGAAACATAGTATCGTTGAGAGTCCTCGTCGAACTCCCACTTGAGCTCAAGCGCGTCACCTGGAGCGGAATCATCAGGCCCTGCATCTGGTGTAATAGTAATATGTGAGCCACAGGGACTCAGCAATCTCGTACCCTCGCGATCAAGACTATTTAAGCTTATAGGTAAGGCAAGGTAAAAAAAATATGTGGAGCTGCAGCACGCGACTAGCATATATGGTGGCTATCCTGTTCGCAAAAGAAAGCGAGAAGAGAAGGCAAAGCGCGAACGCATAACTAAAGAGGGCAAACCTGCGACAAGCATTACTCCAACACCATGTCCACTTCCCGGACTCCACCGAGAAGAGGCCATCACGGTAACTCACACGGTTGATTCATTTTAGTTAAGTTAAGGTTAAAGTTATCTACAACCGGACATTAACAAATTCCCATCTTCCCATAACCGTGGGCACGGCTTTCAAAAGTTCAAATCCCTGCAGGGGAGTCCCAACTTAGCCCATGACAAGCTCTCACGGTCAACGGAGGAATAGACCTCCTCCCGAGACGTTCCGATCAGACTCGGTATCTCGGTTCTTCAAGACACTTCGACAAGTTAAAACAAATCCAGCAACACCGCCCAAATGTGCCGACAAATCCCGATAGGAGCTGCACATATCTCGTTCTCAGGGCACACTCAAATGAGACTAGCTCAGTCGGACCAATACTTGGAGGAGCACTGGCCCGGGGGGGTTTAAATAAGATGACCCTCGGGCTCCGGAAACCCAAGGGAAAAAGAGGCTAGGTGGCAATTGGTAAAACCAAAGTTGGGCATTGCTGGAAAAGCTTTAATCAAGGCGAACTATCAAGGGGTTCCCATTATAACCCAACCGCGTAAGGAACGCAAAATTCGGGAACATAACACCGATATGACGGAAACTAGGGCGGCAAGAGTGGAACAAAACACTAGGCGAGAGGCTGAGCCTTCCACCCTTTACCAAGTATGTAGATGCATTAAGATAACAAGATAATATAATGATATCCCAACAAGTAAATAAGGTTCCAACAAGGAACGGTCTCCAATCTTCACCTGCAACTAGCAACGCTATAAGAGGGGCTGAGCAAAGCGGTAACATAGCCAATCAACGGTTTGCTAGGACATGGTGGGTTAGAGGTTTGACATGGCAATTTTGGAGGCTTGAAAGCAAGTGGTAGGCATCGTAGCATAGGCATAGCAAAAGAGCGAGCATCTAGCAAAGCAAAGATAGTAGTGATGTCGAGGGTATGATCATCTTGCCTGCAAAGTTGTCAGAGTTGACTGGATCCTCGAAAGCAAACTCAACGAGCTCCTCATTAGTGAACTCGTCTCCCAGATCTACCCAAACAAGACAAACAAGCAAACGGAACACAATCAACCACGTGCAAAGCTCAAACAATATGATGCAAAGATGGTATGCTATGCGGGATGCGATGCGGGATGCATGAACCTGGCCTCAACTTGGGAATCCAAGTGTGCCACTGGAAAGATGTGATGAAATCGCTTGAAAATGATATAAAGAACGCCGGAATCAGAGCTACGTTTTGGAAATGGCAAGCGATTTAAATATGACCACGTTCTGCGATTTACAGCAAGTAGTCATCTAAATGCAACAAGATGAACATGCTACAGCACCCAAACATGGCATCAAAATACATGGCAGGAATCCATTCAAGATGCTTAACAAAAGTCTGGCACTGAGCTATGGCCAAATCATACATTAACAGGTTCAAACAAGCATGGCAAAAATGCATATGACAAACAGATTTCAGACTTAGTGAAATTAACACATGTCTGGAATTTCAGATCAGATAGCACTCTTTGGAGCATGAAAACTACATGCTACAGGATCTCAACATGGCAAAGTAAAGCATGGAATGGAGCTACTTAAAGAGCTTAACAAAAGTCCCTTAGTGACCTTGAGCCAAAAGGGATCAGAAAATACAATTGCAAGCATGTGAACATGGCAAAAACATAATCAGTTCTCAGACTTAGTGAAAACTGGAGCATGCTGAAACAGATATCAAGTAGGCACGTATACGATCTCGATGCACTCACTACGGAGCAAGTCATGACAAGCTAAGCATACATCCATCAAGAATACACAAAATACAAGCTAGACATGGCAAGAACAACAGCATAGCATGCATGGATCAACTACAACATCATCGGCAAAATCGCTAACAAGTAGACAATCTGCCTAGATTCACGAAATAGCAAAAGTAGAGCTCGATTGACTGAAGCTAGGGTGCTCCATAATTGCAACCAAAGACATGGATGGATAGAGCACTACAAGATTAACAAAATATCCTTACTGATCATCCTCAAAAGAGGCACGGATCACTAGGAAACAACATGAACATATGGCCATATGAGATAAACAGGTCAAGGACTTAGTGGAAATGCTAAGTCCCTGAAATTAGCATTACCAAGTGCCTCACTTTGCAAGCTTGTGCTAGTCACCACACACATCACAAAAATACATGGGTTGCACCTCTAGAAAGATGGCAAAACCCTTAACAAAACATATGTAGGGCTCATGGGCATATCATGCACACATTAATCATGGCAAAAATGACAAATAACTAAATGGAGCAGCAGATCTGACAATTATCTCAAGTAGCACTCTTCTAACAGCATTTTGGGCATCAAGATGAACTCAAATGAAAATGATGCAATGGAAAGAAATGATGTACTCTCTGATACGAACATTTTGATATGCTATATGCCAAAAACGGAGCTACGGATGCGGAGATATAGCATGATGAACATAGGCAAAAAATTATGGTTAGGGATAAAAAGTCAACCCGAGATCCAGATCTGGATCCGGGGGTACTGTAGCAACACGGCTCCCGAGGATCGCCGGAATCCACGCCGGAGTTGGAGGAGGACGCCGGAGAGGGTGGTGGTGGCCGCGGGCGCGCGGGGCGGCGAGGTTCGGCCGGTGGAGGGAGGAGCTGGCCGCGGCGGCGCTTGCTCCCGCGGTGCGGGCGCACGGCGGCGAGGTCCGGCCGACACCAGGCGGTGGCCGGCGCGGAGCGACACGGCGGTGCGGTGGCCGCCGGCGAGGATGGCGGCGGGGCCGCGCGAAGAGGGAGGCGGGGCGCTGGAGAAGGGCGGCGGTGGCCGCGATGGGCCCCGAGGCCCAGCCAGGGCCTCCCGGGCCGGCGATGTGGGGCGGCTGACAAGTGGCGGCGGTGGCGGATCCGGACGCGTCCGACTCGTCCGGACGTGTCCGGCGGCGGCAGAGATCCGATTTTTAGGGTTTGGGAGAGGGGATCCGTGAATTTGGAGGAGGGGGTCTTTATATAGGCATAGAGGGAGCTAGGAGAGTCCAAATGAGGTGCGGTTTTCGGCCATGCGATCGTGATCGAACGCTCTAGATGATGGAGAGGGTTTTGGTGGGTTTTGGGCCAAATTGGAGGGGTGTTGGGCTGCAACACACACGAGGCCTTTTTGGTCCCTCGGTTAACCGTTGGAGTATCAAACGGAGTCCAAATGTTACGAAACTTGACAGGCGGTCTACCGATAGTAAACCAAGGCCGCGATGGCAAGTCTCGGTCCAATCCGGAAATGTTTAAACTCCGCACACGAAAGAAAGGTAGAAATGACCACCGGAGGAGAACGAAGCGCCGGAATGCAAAACGGACAACGGGGAAAATGCCCGAATGCATGAGATGAACACGTATGCAAATGCAATGCACATGATGACATGATATGAGATGCATGACAACGATAACACCACACGGAGGAAAAGACCCGAACCCGAGAAAATAAAATAACTTAAAGCCGGAAACGGCAAGAGTTGGAATACATATTGGGAAAGTCATATCCGGGGTGTTACAGGTCCGGAGTGGCCCCCGCCGCACGGGCGCTTCGTACATGACGTCCGAAGACAAGACTCGTTCCTCCCCCGCCAAAGATGACGATGATGCGGAGGAGGAGGAGAGCGACTCTTACTCTAATGAGGGAAGGAAGAAGAGGGCGGCCTCCACAAATCTGGAGGCGGAGGCGCCCAAGAAGGGGAAAGGCCCTCTCATGGACAGCTCCGCGTGGGATATTGACAGTAGTCCGGACCGATGCCCCCGGAACAAGCCCCTGGCCGCATCGTGAGTACCAAGAACCCGTACTCGTATTTTTATCCAGCCTCTCCACTCTATGGTAGTACTATGGTTAATCCCATTATTGCAGTCCGGCCCACGACAGCTCCCAGCGATCCTCATCGAGAGGCTCGTTAGATTCAAAAGTGATGCCAACAAGTGACCGCCGGCCGCTTACTCTCCCAAGGCCAAGGGAGACGACGAGGTGCTGTCCCAAAGGACCTTCCCGGGCCAGGGAGTGGTTCGGAAAGCCGCCATGGCGGCGCCGGAGGGCGACACCTCAGTCGCCGGACACATGGGGACGCAAATCCCCATGGAGGCTGGGGACCTCGATCAGTTCGGCCCCTAGCCGATTACGATTCCGGAGACCCGTGCAGCTCCAGAATCCGACGAACAATCTCCTTCGAAAGAAGGGGGTGTGCCTGTCCCACCGGTGACCTCTGTCCAACCAGAGGCACCGGACAATCTACTCGAAGCGCTACGAGGTGCTTCCATTGTGGAAGATAACCGTATCCTTATGGGTACGGCGATTGAGAAGGTTCACTCCATCAAGAGCGGTCTGACCGAAGCCTGCAATGGCCTGCTGACAGGTTTTGAGGTAAGCGGCGTTTAACCGAGAAAATCCAAATATAGATAGTAGCCCCTGAGACACTGTCCGGTGTTCGGGAAGAAAAGCCGGACATAGGATCTATTAAATTTCGCATGGACCTAACCAAACTGTGTCTGATGTGAATAAGCAGGCGTCGCTGCTGCCCGCGACCTCTCACACTGCCGAAGTCTCCGGACTAAAGCAGAGACTGGAGCGGTCCGAAGAGGAGCTCGGCCAGGCGAGGAAGCAGCTGGAAGACCAGCAAGGTATGCAATGACTCGCTATATATTTCAGAAAGAATAAATGATGTATACTGACGGTAGTGTCATGATATGTGTAGGGGTGACGACCGAGGTCGAGGCCCTGAAAAAGGCCCTGGCCGAAGCCGTGGGGAAAGCTGTCAAGGAGCAGGCCGCTCGCAAGAAGCTTAAGGCTTGGTTGAACGAAGTCCAGCAAGAGCTCCAAGACGCTGTGAAGAAGTATGAGACCTAGGAGGGTGATGTTTTGGCTCGAGAGGCCGAACTCTCAAAGGCTCACCAAAGCACGGAAGCAGCCCGGGTTGAAGCCCGGGATGCCCTCCAGGAGATCCAGGAGGCCAAGAAGATCACGACGGGTAAGGCATTTAGTATGCAAAGCAAGTATGTGAAGAAGAAGTATTTCTTACTAACCCAGATTCAGAGTTCTCAAGGGGCGTTTGCAGATTTGCCGCGCGGTGTGTCCGACGCCGCGAAGTTCTTCCGAGCCAAAGAAGGAAGCTCGACGAAGAAGTTATTCTGGTCGTAGTACCTTGCACCAGAGCATCCCGTGCCCTTCACTGATCAGTTGAAACAGCTGGTGGAGATGCATTGGGTGGCCGAACTAGCCATGAAGGATTTGATAATCCGGATGTGGCCTGCCGAAGCTATGCCCGGCAGCTACTTCGGGCTTGTGAAGTCTGGTGAACGCATGTCCTCGGCTGGACATCGTCAAGCGATCGGCCTGCATTGAAGGTGCGCGCATGGCCTTCGCCCGCGTCAAGGTGTGGTGGGCGAAGATGGACGCCGTCAAGCTGACGACCGGGGCGGCGCTAGAGGGCAAGGAGCACCGCATGCCAGAGCGATATTTTGCAGATGTCATGGAGGTGTCTCGCATTGTAGCGACGGAATGTGCGCAAGACATTATTTTCGAATGAATACATTCATGTTGTCTTTGCCTTGCATGATAAAGCAAGAATCGTTATGTAATATAATGTTTTTTTAAAAAAAATCTCCTCCTGTGCAGCTGTGTTGTGTGAAATCTGAGAGTTGGCCAGTCGTCGGCTTCTACCCCCACGTAGGAAATACGGCGGTGTTCGGGATGTTATCTAAACACTCTTGATCCAATTGTTTGGTCCTTGAAGGAGGTGTTTAGTGCGACGAACCAGGCAATCGAACTATGCGGCTTTAGCACCCTCACTTAGCCATAGGAGTTCGACAATAGAAATATAGGTGCAACGCCTAGTATCCGAACTAGGATGCTGTAAACACTTGATCGGGTAAGTACCAATCCCTCGCGTAATGCGGAAAAAATATCTAAGGATTTGAGACCTCCGAAGAGCTGACCGGCTCTCGCCGCATCATGACAGTCAGTTTTCGGCTTTCTCTACTGAGGTGCTCACTTGGTTAAACCAGGGCACAATCGCAGTAGTTCTCCCTTTACTACCCTAGTCGATATAGTGAAATGTAAGGTAGTAAGCACAGGAGCCGGGCAACCCAACTATTGACCAAAGACATGATTCAGAGCCAATGCATATAATGCTAAATTCGGCGTGCCGAACTGTATTGTAAAAGTGTTCGGACTTTTGTTGCCATGTTATGGGGCGGTATGAAGCCCATGGCAAATTGAAACGCACTAGAGTGTACGGATGTTACCTGATAGAGTTTACCAGAAAAGAAAAGACAAAAAGGAAGAAAAAGAAGAACAAGTGATAAGCTAGAGCCATAAAATTTGGGCCACAAACTGTTCTTATTATAATTTCATTGGTGCATTAAAGCACATTTATACAAGTAATGCAATAAGCAGAAGGCTATTTACTATGCCTTAACCAAGGGAGAGCTGCGTGTGGGCCCTGTAAAACAGGTAAAGGGATCGTTAAAGAAACCACCTAAAGATTTCCCAGTACGTCCATGCTTCTTGTCGCCTTGGTGTTTTTATCCTTCGAAAAGAATCGATGGTCAAGCCGTCAGGAAAGGCCTGTAAAAAAAGAAAGAAGGGAAATACTAAAAGTATGTGTGTCCGGGGCGGTCGAGCCGTATTGCGGATCACAAGCTGATTATGCCTCCATCCGTGTCCATGGTACTTTTAGTGCATAATTATGTACGCGCGGTACAATTGCCGCCACTTGGTCAGGACTGGGGCGGAGGCCAAATTGCTAGTCGAGCTCTTGATGAGCCGAACTGTCCTTCTGCAGAATGGTTCGGACTCTCTTGACAGTGTCCGGGGGATCGGCCCCCGAATTGAGGTTCTGCTTGAAAAGGCCGCCATGTACTTCTGCCGCAAAGGAAACGGTGTGCTCCTCGGTGCGGAGGGAGCATTCCGTGTTTCCATTGACTATTATGACGCCGCGTGGTCCAGGCATCTTGAGCTTGAGATAAGCTTAGTGTGGCACCGCATTGAATCAAGCAAATGCGGTTCGTCCAAGCAGTGCGTGGTAGTCGCTGCGAAAGGGGACGATATCAAAGATTAGCTCCTTGCTTCAAAAGTTGTACGAAGATCCGAAGACAACCTCTAGTGTGATTGAGCCCGTACAACGGGCCTCTACGCCTGGTATGGCTCCTTTAAAGGTAGTCTTTGTGGGCTTGATCCGTGATGGGTTAATGCCCAGTTTGCGCATTGTATCCTGATAGAGCAAGTTGAGGCTGCTGCCACCGTCCATCAGGACTCATGTCAGGTGGAACCCATCAACTATTGGGTCCAGGACTAGTGCGGCTGAAACGCCGTGATGGATACTGGTCGGATGATCCCGGCGATCAAAAGTGATCGGGCATGACGACCATGGATTAAATTTTGGGGCGACTGGCTCTATCGCGTAGACGTCCCTAAGCGCATGCTTGCACTCCCTCTTGGGGATGTGGGTAGCGTATATCATGTTCACCGTTTTGACCTGAGGGGGAAACTACTTCTGTTCCCCTATGTTCGGCGGTCAGGGCTCCTCGTCCTCGTCCTCGCTTTGCGATCCCTTATCCTTGTTTTCGGCATTTAACTTGCCGGCCTATTTAAAAACCCAACAATCTCTATTGGTGTGATTGGGTGGTTTGTCTAGGGTGCCATGAATCTGGCATGGACGATCAAGTATGCGGTCCAAGCTAGATGGGCCCAAATTGTTCTTTTGGAACGGCTTCTTCCGCTGACCGGACTTAGAGCCACTGAATCCGGCATTGACCGCCGTATCCTCGGTGTTGTCATTGTTGTTTCGATGCTTGTATCTATTGTGTCGAGACTTGTCTTTGCTATTTTTAGCTTCAGGGGTGCCGGTGTCGCTTGCATTGTTTTTGCTACAGGCCAGCCAACTGTCCTCGCCCGCGCAAAAGTGGGTCATGACTGCCGTGAGGGCCGCCATGGACTTTGGCTTCTCTTGGACGAGGTGGCGGGCGAGCCATTCGTCGCGGATGCTATGTTTAAAGGCCCCTAGGGCTTTGGCATCCGGACAGTCGACGGTCTGATTCTTTTTAGTTAAGAACCTAGTCCAGAATTTCCTTGTGGACTCTCCGGGCTGTTGAACTATATGGCTTAAGTCATCAGCATCCGGAGGTCGAACATACGTACCTTGGAAGTTATCAAGGAAGGCTTCTTCCAAGTCCTCCCAGCTGCCGATGGAATTTTCAGGCAGGCTGTTCAACTAGTGTCGGACTGGTCCTTTGAGTTTTAGGGGGAGGTATTTAATGGCATGAAGGTCATTGCCGCGGGCCATATGAATGTGGAGAATTAAGTCTTCGATCCATACCGTGGGGTCTGTGGTTCCATCCTATGATTCTATATTCATGGGTTTGAACCTTCTAGGAATTCATGTTCCATGACTTCGTCAGTGAAGCAATGAGGGTGTGCGGCGCCTCTATATCGGGTCGTATCACGACGTAGCTCTGATGGAGTCCGTCTGTGGCTTTCAGCCTGCGCATGACTAGGTTTGTCACGTCCGAATAGATTGTTGTCGTCGCATGTCGGGGCACGTCCTCGCGATCCGTAGATCGATCTGGTATGTCCTGCTTTCTTGTTTAGGTCCTGTCGAAGGTCATATGTATGACCGTGGGCTGATTTACCTCTGCCTTTACGATGAGGCGAGGCGGGCTGGTGTTCGGCTTGAGTTGCCGTTTTATCCCGACCGCGTGATGGTCGGTCAGCCGCATTGCGCGATGGTGGTATGTGTTCCAGCGCCTCGTTGTCGAACTGAGGTAGCAATTTGCGCTTCGGGTAGCTTTTGGCTGGGCGCTTGAGGCCGTATTCTTCGGCTGCTAGGATGTCGGTCCATTTATCGTTGAGCAGATCTTGGTCAGCTTGAAGCTGCTGCTGCTTCTTTTTCAGGCTCCTTGCAGTGGCTATTAGTTGGCGCTTGAAGCGCTCCTGCTCAAGAGGTTCCTCAGGCACGATGAAATCCTTGGTGCCGCGGCTCGCCTCATCCTCGGAGAGCGGAAGATAATTACCGTCCTCCGAGTCTTCGTGTGTGGCATGTTTACCAGGGCTAACCTGCCCATCTTCCCGTTCATCCTGTTCAGTAGCTGCGTGAACGGGGTCTTCGTTGTCTTCGGCACCTTCCGGAGTGTTATCTTCTCCTGTGTCGGTATTGCTGCCTTTCTTGTGGCTTGACTTAGAGCGGCTCCGTTGATGCCGGCGCTTTGATTGTATTTCGGAAGGTTTAACCTCAACTGGATCTTCCTTGTCATCGCCACTGTTCTCCTTTGGTGCATCCACCATGTATACATCATACGAGGAAGTGGCCGTCCAGCGTCCGGTGAACGGCGGGTTCTGGGCCTCTTCTTCTCCGGCATCGTCGTCCGTACCATCGATGTCGTCGGAGCCGTAATTGAGCATGTCAGTTAAGTCTTCGACAGTGGCTATGAAGTGGGCGGTGGGTGGGAAGTGAAATTCTCCGTCATCAGCCTCCGGTTCAATCCAGACACAATTTGGCTGTGAGCCCCCCGATAAAGATAGTGCTCTTAACGAGTTCAGCACATCGCCCAAAGGCGAGTGTCGGAAGATGTCAACGGAGTCAAATTCGACGATCGATGACCGATCAAGCTTGAGGCACGCGAACGCACAAGGTTTGGAACCTGTAGCCGGAGACGAGTCCATAGCTCCGGTGACAGAGATGTCACTTGAAGTTAAGTCTGTGTGCGGCTCCAACACCGTGGAGTCTGTGGCTTCCGTGGCAGGGTTGAGCTTTCCGTCTTCGGATGGCGCGATCTGCTCCGGATCTATGGCCAGAGCAGCTACTAGTACCATCTCCTGCGTATAGACCGATGACAGATTTAGGTCATGTTCATCGTGGTGGCAGGGAGCGGTAGGCGTGGTCTCGAATCCGTCAAAGATCAAGTCTCCATAGATATCTGCCACGTAGTTCAAGCTTCCAAATTTGACCTGGTGGCCAGGGGCGTAGCTTTCGATCTGCTCTAGATGGTTAAGCGAGTTGGCACGCGGTGCGAAGCCGCCGAACACAAAGATCTGTCCGGGGAGGAAGACTTCCCCTTGGACTGCATCGTTGCGGATGATTGAAGGGGCCATCAAACCTTTTGTGGACGGCACAGTGGAACTCTCAATGAAAGCACCAATGTCGGTGTCAAAACCGGCGGATCTCGGGTAGGGGGTTCTGAACTGTGCGTCTAGGATCGATGGTAACAAGAGACGGGGAACACAATGTTTACCCAGGTTCGGGCCCTCTCTATGGAGGTAATACCCTACTTCCTGCTTGATTGATCTTTGATGAATATGAGTGTTACAAGAGTTGATCTACCACGAGATCGTAATGACTAAACCTTAAAAGTCTAGCCGGACTAGATTATCAGAATACATCTACAGACCTAGCCCTCCGGTTTATATAGACACAGGAGGGATCTAGGGTTACACACGGTCGGTTACAGAGAAAGGAATATTCATATTTGGTCGCCAAGCTTGCCTTCCATGCCAAGGAGAGTCCCCTCCGGACACGGGTAGAGTCTTCAGTCTTCGTATATTCACGACCCATCAGTCCGGCCCATATCCAATAGGTCGGGCGGCCGAGGACCCCTTAGTCCAGGACTCCCTTATCAGGGGCGCGGGGAATCGAGACCGACCCGCAGCTCCAATGAGCAGTGACCCAGTTTCCCGTCTCGTCATTTAAGGCCCGTGCCCCCCGCATCCGCCGCCTACTATCTCCGAGGTATGGGGGACATGTGGCGAGCAAGCAGAAATCGAGGGGACGAGTGAGGCGACCGTTTTCCATCCTGTGATCATAGGACCCGGCCGCCTTGAAGGCCACGACTCGAGTCCATTCAGTAAATGAGCCGCGTCCCTGCATTTTCCTCTTTTTATGGGAAAGCGCGAGCCACCTCTTTACCACGATGTGACGCATGAGGGTAGCAACTGCCCCCACATCACACACGATCCCCACGTCGCGCATTCAATGCGGGTCATGGAGAAGTGCGACGAACGGAGGAGTTACAACAGTAAAACTCGGCCCTGCATGCCCGCGCACCGTTTTGGGCCTAGCCCAACAACGCGTCGTGCTTATGTATGGCCCAGGCCCGGGGGCTCCTGTAGGTGCACAAAAATAGAGGCCCTCTTTTGTACCCCTTTACTTGTGCGCAGACAGTTAGAGCCACGCCTGTGGCCATACCTAGCGGGGCAGAGGAAGCAGAAGCACAAGACAACCCGAACAATGCCAAGACCAAAGACACAAAGAGCAAGAGGGCGAGGTGGACTCCCCCGGCAAGCGCCTTGCCGGGGCAACTTGCCCAACGCCAGTAGAGCGCGCCACCCTTAAGCCCAAGGGTTCCAACACCATCAACCACATTGGAACCAAGGCTCGGGAGGCACCTCCATGGTGACATACAAATCTTTGTGAAGACAAAGAGCCCACGAGACTAGACGATGACTAGAAGACAAGACAATCGCAAGCTCCCTTGCCGAGGATGCTGATACGTCTCCAATGTATCTATAATTTTTGATTGCTCCATGCTATATTATCTACTGTTTTGGACTATATTGGGCTTTATTTTCCACCTTTATATTATTTTTGGGACTAACCTATTAACCGGAGGCCCAGCCCAGAATTGCTGTTTTTTTTGCCTATTTCAGTGTTTCGAAGAAACGGAATATCAAACAGAGTCCAAACGGAATAAAACCTTCGGGAACGCGATTTTCTCACCGAACATGATCCACGAGACTTGGACCCTACGCCAAGGCATCAGAGAGGCGGTCACGAGGGTGGGGGGCGCCCCCCCTAGGGCGCGCCCCCTGCCTCGTGGGCCCCTCGATGCTCCACCGACATACTTCTTCCTCCTATATATACTTACGTACCCCCAAATGATCAGAACAGGAGCCAAAAACCTAATTCCACCGCCGCAACTTTCTGTATCCATGAGATCCCATCTTGGGGCCTGTTCCGGAGCTCCGCCGGAGAGGGTCGTCATCATAGAGGGCTTCTACGTCATCATAGCCTCTCCGACGAAGTGTGAGTAGTTTACCTCAGACCTTCGGGTCCATAGTTAGTAGCTAGATGGCTTCTTCTCTCTTTTTGGATCTCAATACAAAGTTCTCCCCCTCTCTTGTGGAGATCTATTCGATGTAATCTTCTTTTAGCGGTGTGTTTGTTGAGATTGATGAATTGTGGGTTTATGATCAAGTCTATCTATGAATAATAATTGAATCTTCTCAAAATTCTTTTATGTATGATGGGTTATCTTTGCTAGTCTCTTCGAATTATCCGTTTGGTTTGGCCAACTAGATTGGTAGTTCTTGCCATGGGAGAAGTGCTTAGCTTTGGGTTCGATCTTGCAGTGTCCTTTCCCAGTGACAGAAGGGGCAGCAAGGCACGTATTGCATCGTTGCCATCGAGGATAACAAGATGGGGTTTATTTCATATTGCATGAATTTATCTCTCTACATCAGGTCATCTTGCTTAAGGCGTTACTCTATTTTTAACTTAATACTCTAGATGCATGCTGGATAGTGGTCGATGAGTAGAGTAATAGTAGTAGATGCAGAATCGTTTCGGTCTACTTGTCACGGACGTGATGCCTATATACATGATCATGCCTAGATATTCTCATAACTATGCTCAATTCTGTCAATTGCTCAACAGTAATTTCTTCACCCACCGTAGAATACTTATGCTCTTGAGAGAAGTCACTAGTGAAACCTATGGCCCCCAAGTCTATTCTCATCATATCAATCTCCATCACTTTAATCTTGCTTTGCTTTTTACTTTTCCTTTACTTTTTACTTTGCATCTTTATACCAAAAATATTATATCTATCAGATCTCACTCTCGTAAGTGATCGTGAAACGATTGACAACCCCTAATCATGTTGGTTGCGAGTAGCTATCGTTTTGTGCAGGTACGAGGGACTTGAGCATGGCCTCCTACTGGATTGATACCTTGGTTCTCAAAAACTTAGGGAAATACTTACGCTACTTTGCTGCATCATCCCTTCCTCTTCGGGGAAAACCAACGCAAGCTCAAGAGGTAGCAAGAAGGATTTCTGGCGCCGTTGCCGGGGAGTCTACGCAAAAAGTCAACATACCAAGTACCCATCACAATCCCTATCTCTCGCATTACATTATTTGCCATTTGCCTCTCGTTTTCCTCTCCCCCACTTCACCCTTGCCGTTTTATTCGCCCTCTCTTTCTCCTTCATCTTCTACTCCCCCCTCTCTATTTGCCTCTTTTTGCCCGTTTCTTGTTTGCTCGTATGGTTGGAATAGTTGTTTATTTATTACTAAACAGAGAACCTAAGATTTATGGATCCTCATCCACTTGCTAATCTTTTTAAGAGATCCAATTATGATGAACCAATTGCTAGTGAGTTTTGTGCACTAGATTATCTTTATGAAGTTTTGCTTCAAATTCGTGAATCTGCAAAGTGTGATGAATTACTTTATGAAGCGATTCACGATAGATCTTTGAATAAAAAGCATGATTGCAATGATTTTACTATAAATTCTCTTGATGTCAATTGTGCTAATGATAAGCAAAACCCTAAGCTTGGGGATGCTAGTTTTGCTATGTCTACTACTTGTTGTAATGATAATGATTGGGGTGATTCTTCTTACGATATTGAAAATTTAGTTAAGCCCCATGATGAATATGAGATTGATAATAGTGTTTGCAATATTATTTAAAGTGGGTTTGGAATAGTGTCAACTTTAGATCCCACATATTTGGAGAATGTTCAATCTTATGTAATTTTTGATAAAAGTGGGTTTGGAAAGGTCATGACTTTAGTTAATGTTAATCCCACTATTTTTGAAGAGTGTAAACTTTGCATGCATATGGATCGTGTTGAAAATATTTTGTGTGATAGCTATTTTGTTGAATTTTCTTATGATCCCTCATGCAATTATTATGAGAGAGGAAAATATGGTGGTAGAGATTTTCATGTTACTAAATTACCTCTCGTTATGTTGAGATTGCTATTGTTTCTTTCCGCTTCCTTGCATATGCTTGTTTTTGCTTGCCTTGACAATTTGTTGCCTATAAAATGCCGATGCATAGGAAGTATGTTAGACTTAGATGTGTTTTTCACCTGTTTTATGATGCTCTCTTTGTGCTTCAATTCTTGTCTTTCATGTGAGCATCATTAAAATTATCAATGCCTAGCTTTAAGGATTTAAAGAAAAGCGCTTGTTGGGAGAAAACCCAATATTTATCCTTCCTGTTATTCAATAAATAAATTATTTAGCCTCTTTTTTGGTTGTGTTTTTTGTGTTTAATTAGTGTTTGTGCCAAATAGAACCGTTGGGAAGACTTGGGGAAAGTCTTGTTGAACTTGCTGTAAAAAACAGAAATTTTAGCGCTCACGAGAACTGCTTTAGTTTTTATTTGAAGAGTGATATTTAGTTAATTCTTTATGAAGATGATTAATATATAAATTCCTCACGTCCAGAAATTTATTTTAGAATTTTTGGGTTTCCATTCTTGCGCTAGCTACAGATTACTACAGACTGTTCTGTTTTTGACAGATTCTGTTTTTCGTGTGTTGTTTGCTTATTTTGATGAATCTATGGTTAGTAAAATAGTTTATAATCCATATAGAAGTTGGAATACAGTAGGTTTAACACCAATATAAATAAAGAATGAGTTCATTACAGTACCTTGAAGTGGTCTTTTGTTTTCTTTCGCTAACGGAGCTCACGAGTTTTCTACTTTAAGTTTTGTGTTGTGAAGTTTTCAAGTTTTGGGTGAATTCTTGTGATGGATTATGGAACAAGGAGTGGAAAGAGCCTAAGCTTGGGGATGCCCATGGCACCCCCAAGATAATCCAAGGACACCAAAAAGTCAAAGCTTGGGGATGCCCCGGAAGGCATCCCCTCTTTCGTCCACTTCCATCGGTAATTTACTTGGAGCTATATTTTTATTCACCAACATGATATGTGTTTTGCTTGGAGCGTCTTGTATTATTTTTGTCTTTGTGTTTTAGTATGCCACAATCATCCTTGTTGTAAACACCTTTTAAGAGAGCCATACATGAATTAGAATTTGATAGAATACTCTTTGTGCTTCACTTATATCTTTTTGAGCCAAGTAGCTTTTCTCTATGTGCTTCACATATATCTTTAGAGCTAAGTAGTTTTGCTCTATGTGCTTCACTTATATCTTTTTGAGCGTTTTAATTTGGCTCTATGTGCTTCACTTAGATCTTTTAGAGCACGGTGGTGGATTTTTTTTAAAGAAACTATTGATCTCTCATGCTTCACTTAAATTATTTTGAGAGTTTCTTAATAGCACGGTAATTTGCTTAATAATAATATGCTTGGTATTCAAGATTTGTGAAACTTTCTTTTGAGTGTGTTGAATACTAAGAACAGATTGAAACATGATAATTGTTTTGAGATATGGAGGTGATAATATTAAAGTCATGCTAGTTGAGTAGTTGTGAATTTAAATAATACTTTTGTTAAAGTTTGTGATTCCCGTAGCATGCACGTATGGTGAACCGTTATGTGATGAAGTCGGAGCATGATTTATTTATTGATTGTCTTCCTTATGAGTGGCGGTTGGGGACGAGCGATGGTCTTTTCCTACCAATCTATCCCCCTAGGAGCATGCGTGTAATACTTTGCTTTGATAACTTCTAGATTTTTGCAATAAGTATATGAGTTCTTTATGACTAATGTTGAGTCCATGGATTATACGCACTCTCACCCTTCCACCTTTGCTAGCCTCTCTAATACCGTGCACTTTTCACCGGTATCATACACCTACCATATACCTTCCTCAAAACAGCCACCATACCTACCTATTATGGCATTTCCATAGCCATTCCGAGATATATTGCCATGCAACTTTCCACCGTTCCATTTATCATGACACATTCATCATTGTCGTATTGCATATCTTGGTACACCGCCGGAGGCATTCATATAGAGTCATATTTTGTTCTAAGCATCGAGTTGTAACTGTTGAGTTGTAAGAAAAATAAAAGTGTGATGATCATCATTATTAGAGCATTGTCCCAAGTGAGGAAAGAATGATGGAGACTATGATTCCCCCACAAGTCAGGATGAGACTCCGGACGAAAAATAAATAAAAGAGGCCAAAGAAGCCCAAATAAAAAAAGAAAATAGGTAATAAAAAAAGATAAAAGGCCCAAAAAAATGAGATAAAAAGAGAGAAGGGACAATGTTACTATCCTTTTACCACACTTGTGCTTCAAAGTAGCACCATGATCTTCATAGTAAAGAGTCTCTCATGTTATCACTTTCATATACTAGTGGGAATCTTTCATTATAGAACTTGGCTTGTATATTCCAATGATGGGCTTCCTCAAATTGCCCTAGGTCTTCATGAGCAAGCACGTTGGATGCACACCCACTTAGTTTCTTTTTGAGCTTTCATATACTTATAGCTCTAGTGCATCTGTTGCATGGCAATCCCTACTCACTCACATTGATATCTATTGACGGGCATCTCCATAGCCCGTTGATACGCCTAGTTGATGTGAGACTATCTTCTCCTTTTTGTCTTCTCCACAACCACCATTCTATCCCACCTATAGTGCTATATCCATGGCTCACGCGCATGTATTGCGTGAAGATTGAAAAAGTTTTGAAAAAGTTAGAGTATGAAACAATTGCTTGGCTTGTCATTGGGGTTGTGCATGATTTAAATACTTTGTGTGGTGAAGATAGAGCATAGCCAGACTATATGATTTTGTAGGGATAACTTTCTTTGGCCATGCTATTTTGAGAAGACATAATTGCTTTGTTACTATGCTTGGAGTATTATTATTTTTATGTCAATATAAACTTTTGTCTTGAATCTTTCGAATCTGAATATTCATATCACAATTAAGAAGATTTGCATTGAAATTATGCCAAGTAGCATTCAGCATCAAAAATTCTCTTTTTATCATTTACCTACTTGAGGACGAGTAGGAATTAAGCTTGGGGATGCCTGATACGTCTCCAATGTATCTATAATTTTTGATTGCTCCATGCTATATTATCTACTGTTTTGGACTATATTGGGCTTTATTTTCCACTTTTATATTATTTTTGGGACTAACCTATTAACCGGAGGCCCAGCCCAGAATTGTTGTTTTTTGCCTATTTTAGTGTTTCAAAGAAACGGAATATGAAACGGAGTCCAAATGGAATAAAACCTTCGGGAACGTGATTTTCTCACCGAACGTGATCCAGGAGACTTGGACCCTACGCCAAGGCATCGGAGAGGCGGTCACGAGGGTGGGGGCGCCCCCCCTAGGGCGCGCCCCCTTGCCTCGTGGGCCCCTCGATGCTCCACCGACGTACTTCTTCCTCCTATATATACCTACGTACCCCCAAACGATCAGAACAGGAGCCAAAAACCTAATTCCACCACCGCAACTTTCTATATCCACGAGATCCCATCTTGGGGCCTGTTCTGGAGCTCCGCCGGAGAGGGCCGTCATCACGGAGGGCTTCTACATCATCATAGCCTCTCCGATGAAGTGTGAGTAGTTTACCTCAGACCTTCGGGTCCATAGTTAGTAGCTAGATGGCTTCTTCTCTCTTTTTGGATCTCAATACAAAGTTCTCCCCCTCTCTTGTGGAGATCTATCCGATGTAATCTTCTTTTTGCGGTGTGTTTGTTGAGATCGATGAATTGTGGGTTTATGATCAAGTCTATTTATGAATAATATTTGAATCTTCTCTGAATTCTTTTATGTATGATTGGTTATCTTTGCAAGTCTCTTCGAATTATCCGTTTGGTTGGCCAACTAGATTGGTAGTTCTTGCCATGGGAAAAGTGCTTAGATTTGGGTTCGATCTTGCGGTGTCCTTTCCCAGTGACAGAAGGGGCAGCAAGGCACGTATTGCATCGTTGCCATCGAGGATAACAAGATGGGGTTTATTTCATATTGCATGAATTTATCTCTCTACATCATGTCATTTTGCTTAAGGTGTTACTCTGTTTTTAACTTAATACTCTAGATGCATGCTGGATAGCGGTCGATGAGTGGAGTAATAGTAGTAGATGCAGAATGATTTCGGTCTACTTGTCATGGACGTGATGCCTATATACATGATCATGCCTAGATATTCTCATAACTATGCTCAATTCTGTCAATTTCTCAACAGTAATTTGTTCACCCACCGTATAATACTTATGCTCTTGAGAGAAGTCACTAGTGAAACCTATGGCCCCCGGGTCTATTCTCATCATATCAATCTCCATCACTTTAATCTTGCTTTGCTTTTTACTTTGCCTTTACTTTTTACTTTGCATCTTTATACCAAAAATACCAAAAATATTATATCTATCAGATCTCACTCTCGTAAGTGACCATGAAGGGATTGACAACCCCTAATCGCGTTGGTTGCGAGTAGCTATCGTTTTGTGCAGGTATGAGGGACTTGAGCGTGGCCTCCTACTGGATTGATACCTTGGTTCTCAAAAACTGAGGGAAATACTTACGCTACTTTGCTGCATCATCCCTTCCTCTTCGGGGAAAACCAACGCAAGCTCAAGAGGTAGCAGATGCCCCTGCGGCCCCGACAAGGCTCCTTGCCGAAAACACTCGCATGGCCCCGGCAAGACCCTTGCCGAGGGCGGTCACAAGACCTCGGCAAGACCCTTGCCGGGAATATACACGGGACCGCGACAAGACCTTGCCGCCCCGTCACCACCCCAGCTCAGCGGCCAACCCACCAACTGAGGCTAGTACCCATGTGGCAGTATGTGGATGCTAATCCAGCTAGTCAAGCACCTGCGTGGTGGAATGCAGATCTTCATGAAGACCCTACCACCACACCATCTCAGCGACCTGCCAGCTTACATGGCGGTGCATGCCTCGTTGGCCTGGACGCGTGCCGGAGTGAGAAGGAACGGCGAGGGACGGGACATGCCTCGCTGCCATCCCCAATAAAGCAACGGGACACCTAAGGAGCGCATTTAATGTGCCTTGTCCCATAATGACAGGCGATAAGCTTGTACACTATTTACCTTTCCACCTCCTGTGTGCCACTATGGCGACCCCTTTTTGACTATAAAAGGAGGTCCGAGGTGTACTGGAGGAGGATTCAGATCTTTTGGACTACACACGCACCGCAGCTAGTTCGGAAGCTCAAGAACACTCAAATATACAACAAAGCAGGACTAGGATACTACGCATCCTTGCGGCCCGAACTTGGGTAAACGATCTTTGTGCTGGCTACTAGACCCTCTCTTTGCACAACCCCGCACCCGCCAACCGTAGAAGGGATCCCAGTGATTCCACAGGTGTCATTTCCATCGACACAAAGCTTTCTTAAGTATTTCAAATGCTTCTACACAATCATCATCAAAGACAAATGGAACATCTTTTTGTAAGAGATTAGTCTGAGGCCCAGAAATTTTAGATAAGTCCTTAATGAACCTCCTATAAAAACCGGCATGACCAAGGAAACTTCTTATATCTTTAATGTCCTTAGGACATGGCATCTTTTCAATAGCATCAACTTTAGCTTTATCAACTTCAATACCTCTTTCAGAAATTTTATGCCCCAAGACAATACCTTCATTAACCATAAAGTGGCACTTCTCCCAATTCAACACAAGATTAGTTTCTTCACATCTCTGCAAAACTCGATCAAGGTTGCTTAAGAAATCATCAAAAGAAGTTCCATATACGGACAAATCATCCATGAAAACCTCAACAATCTTTTCACAAAAGCCAGAGAATATAGCAGTCATACATCTTTGAAAGGTAGTAGGTGCATTGCATAAACCAAAAGGCATACGTCTATAAGCAAAGCTACCGAAAGGGCAAGTGAAAGTTGTATTTTCTTGATCCTCTTTTGACACAGGTATTTGAGAGAAACCAGAATAACCATCTAGAAAGCAGAAATGCGTATGTTTGGATAATCTTTATAGCATTTGACCAATAAAAGGTAAAGGGTAATGATCCTTTTTAGTAGCTTTGTTTAATTTGCGGAAATCAATTACTATTTTATAACCTGTAACAACTCTTTGTGGGATCAATTCATCTTTATCATTAGGAACAACAGTAATACCTCCCTTCTTAGGGACACAATGGACAGGACTTACCCACTGACTATCTGCAACGGGATAAATTATACCTGCCTCCAGAAGCTTTAGTATTTCTTTTCTTACCGCTTCTTTCATCTTAGGATTTAACCGTCGTTGGTGATCAACAACCGGTTTCGCATCTTTCTCCAATTTTATTTTGTGCTAGCATAGAGTGGGACTAATGCCCTTAAGATCATCAAGAGTATATCCAGTAGCAGCGCGGTGCTTCTTCAGAGTTTTCAATAATTTCTTTTCTTCATGCTTTGAAAGGTTAGCACTAATAATAACAGGATATATCTCTTTCTCATCAAGATAAGCATGTTTAAGAGTATCAAGCAAAGGTTTAAGCTCAAACACGGGATCACCCTTGGGTGGAGGAGGATCCCCTAGAATTTCAATAGGCAACTTGTTTTTCAAAATAGGTCCCTGTTTAAACAATACTTCATCTATTTCCCTTCTTTCATTCATAAACATATCATTTTCATGGTTGAGAAAATTCTGTTCTAAAGGATCATTAGGAGGCACGACAATAGAAGAAATACCAATAAGTTCATCTTTACTAGGCAATTCTTTATCATGGGGTCGTCTACGGAATTTAGCAAAATTAAACTCATGAGACATATCTCCCAACTGTTTAAAGAAATACCAATAGTAACAACATCCTTTTTGTAATCTATCCTAGCATTAACAGTATTCAAGAAGGGTCTAACAAATATAATGGGACAAAAGTTATCTTGTGGGGAACCAAGAAAAAGAAAATCAACAGGATATTTAACTTTCCCACACAAGACTTCAACATCTCTAACAATCCCAACTGGTGAAATAGTGTCTCTATTGGCAAGCTTAATTGTAACATCAATTTCCTCTATCTTAGCAGGTGGAATATCATGCATAATTTCTTTGTATAAGGAATAAGGTATTGCACTTGCACTAGCATCCATATCACATAAGCCATGATAGAAATGATCTCCTATTTTAACAGAAATAACAGGCATGCCTACAACAGGTCTATGTTTATTTTTAGTATCGGGTCTAGCAATTCTAGCACCTTCATCACAGAAGTAAATAACATGCCCATCAATATTATCAGACAAGAGATCTTTAACCATAGCAATACTAGGTTCAACTTTAATTTTCTTAGAGGGTGTAGGTCTTCTAGTATTACTCTTACGAACCACAATTGAAGATTTAGCATGATCCTTTATTCTAACAGGGAAAGGTAGTTTCTCAATATAAGCAGTAGGAACAACAGGATCAACATTATAAGTGATAGTATTTTCTTCAACTTTAATAGGTGCAACTACTTTTACTTCAATGGGAGGATTATATTTAAACCACTTCTCCTTAGGGAGATCAACATGGATAGCAAAGGATTCACAGAAAGAAGCTACTATCTCAGAGTCAAGTCCATATTTAGTGCTAAATTCACGAAAGGCATCGGTATCCATAAAAGATTTAACACAATCAAACTTTGGGGTTATACCTGACTCCTTACCTTCGTCGAGATCCCAATCTTCAGAGTTGTGTTTAGTTCTCTCCAATAAATACCATTTGAATTCAATAGTCTTCATCATAAAAGAACCAATACAAGAAGTATCGAGCATGGAGTGATTATTGAGAGAAAGCCGAGCATAAAAATTTTGAATAATAATTTCTCTTCAGAGCTCATGATTGGGGCATGAATATAACATTGACTTAAGCCTCGCCCAAGCTTGAGCGGTGCTTTCTCCTTCGCGAGGCAAAAAATTATATATATAATTACGATCACGACGAACAAGATGCATAGGATAAAACTTCTGATGAAATTCCAATTTCAATCGATTGTAGTTCAATGATCCCATATCATCACATAGCCTAAACCATGTCAATGCATTTCCCTTCAAAGATAAAGGGGAGACCTTCTTCTTGATAACATCCTCGGGCATAACTGCAAGCTTAAATAATCCACAAACTTCATCCACATAGATTAGGTGCAAATCGGGATGTAATGTTCCATCACCTGTGAAAGGATTAGCTAGAAGTTTCTCTATCATACCCGAAGGAATTTCAAAGTAAACATTTTCAGTAAGTTTAGTAATGTGACGCCCCGAGACCGTTGCGCCAGGTGTCTTCTAGTTATTCGCCGTCGTTGCCATGTCATTTGTTTGCGTGTTGCATCTTGTCATGTCATCATGTGCATTGCATCATCATGTTTCAAAACCTGCATCCGTCTGGGTTTCCCCCAGTTCTTTCTGTTGTCCGTTCTGAGCCCAGACACACTTGCACGCGGTCGCGGCATGTCCGAAATATTATTTTATAAGTGGCCAAAAAATGTTATCGGGATGGGATGAGAGTTGACGTGTGGTCTTATTATAGTGTAGATAGACCGCCTGTCAAGTTTCATCGCGTTCGGAGTCCGTTTGATGCCCCAATGGATAACTATAGTGGCAATATAGCCGGTCTAACGTCGGACGTTTTTGGTCTCCGAAAACAGTCGCTGGGCCTCCCTCTCTTCTCTTCTCTCAGCTCGAGATCGTCTACACAGCCCACTACCTACCGCCAGGGCCAACCTAACCTCTCTCGTCAGCCCGCTGCCCTCCCCTCGCGCACGTCCGGAAATTGGCCCGGACCCGGCCCGAGCAGTCGTCACCATTGTGTCCGGATCATCCCCAAACATCTACGAAACGTCTCCGTTTTCTTATTTGGGCTCCCTAGCCTATTTTTCCTGACCATCCCTTTACGATCGAAGGGTTCCGTTAGCCCCTAACCTAACCCACCAGCGTATATAATGGGCAACCCTAGGAATTAGGGATCCTGTCCCATCCTTCCATCCATCCAATCCATCCCCGTCACCACTCTTCTTGTTTTCAGCGCCCAACCAACCACCAAGCCGATCCAATCCATCCCCGACCAACCTCACCGGCCTCTGCTCGATCCCTCTCCTTCCTGACACCATGGACATGCCGCCGCCGCCTGTAGCTTCCACGCCCCCATACCCGTGCAACAGTGAGCAGCGCCTGAGCTCGCCTCATCTCCGCGCCGCTGACGAGCTTCGTTCAAGTAGGAGCTCCTGCAAGACCCTAGGAACGAGACCGCATGCTCGGCTTCGACCAGATCGCGTCGCCGCCCTTGGCGTTTGCCGTCCGCCGCCGTTCTTCACCGGATCCGGCCATCCCAGACTCGCCGAACCTTGCGCCATCCGCGACCTCCCCATTTTGTCCCTTTCACCAGAGTTGCGCCAAGTCCGTCGCCAGCCACCGTGTCGCCCTTGCTCCCTCGTCGCCGGCGGATCCAGCAGATGTGCGTCGGTGAGCCACAGGCCGTCGTGCCCCGGCCAGGCCATGTCCCTGCTCCTTGTCCTCTCTCTCTCTTACATCTCCCTCTCTCTTTCTTTGAACCAGCAGCGCCATGGATGGACACCGAAGGAGCCCGCCCCGGTCTCTAAACCCACACTCGTCGGAGCCGCGCTCCTCGTGCCCTGTGCTTCAAGTTCCTCCCGCTGGAGCCCCGAGTCCTCCTCTGCCCTGTGCCAAGCCCCTGCTTCCTCTGCATCTCTGCGTCGCTGCCAGCCTACGCCTCCTCTCCATCGATACGCTCTTCCTCGCGCACGCGCCTTCGTTGACCGAGATGGCCAGATGCGTGGGCCGCCTCCGCGCATCTGACCCAGCGCCAGCTCGTGTCTGGGCCACGTCCCTTCGCCATTTACCGCGGCCTACCCCCCTCCTCCTCAAACGAGCCAAAGCCCATGGGTGAGGCCACCCACAGCGCCCCTCTTTTGTTTTATTTCTCTTGTTGGGCCAGACAATTTCGGCCCAGTGTATTTTTTTTTCAGATCTGCGAGTTTGTCTTTTTTTAGAGACAGCAGTTTTGCAGAATGGCCCCTAAACTTCATGCATTTAATAACTTATATATGAAAGTTGATTAGAATTTTGTCTAGTTTAAAAATATTCAACTTTCATGCATGTTTGAAATATTTAAAATACTGTATGTGTAACTTTGTCCATATGCCATGCTAAAATGCTTTAATTCATAACTAAATAACCGTAGCTCGAATTTTAATAAACTTTATATGTATATGGGGTAGAATTTTGCCTAGTTTAACATGGTGGCTTTACTTTGCATGTTTAACAACTCTAAAATTTTGTTTAGGGCAGAACAGCACCAAATCTAAAATATGCATATGGGGATTTACCGGAATTTGGTGTTCGTTGTTTCCGGCCTCATTTAAACTTGCTTAGATAGGTTGTTTTGCTTTTTTCTTCACCCCTTGCCATGCTAATCAACATTGAATATTGTTGAGTACATAAACGAGATCGAACTAAATAACTTGTTGTGGTGTTTCGTCAATTTGCAACTCGTTGCAGGTTGAGCTCCACTTAATTTGTAGGATTGTTTGTGCTTTTTGCCATGCCATGCTTCATTAAACCGCACATGCATCATACTTGATTGTGCATCATGCCACGTTCATGTCGTGGTTGTTTACTATGATGTTTGCTTCTTTCCGGTGTTGCTTCTTCAGGTTGGTTCCGATAACGTCGTGTGTGTGAGGATCTGGTCGACTACGTTCGTTTGACTTCTTCATGGACTCGTTCTTCTTCCTTGCGGGATTTCAGGCAAGATGACCATACCCTCGAAATCACTTCTATCTTTGCTTGCTAGATGCTCGCTCTTTTTCTATGCCTATGCTGCGATACCTACCACTTGCTTATCATGCCTCCCATGTTGTTAAGCCAAGCCTCTAACCCACCTTGTCCTAGCAAACCGTTGTTTGGCTATGTTACCGCTTTGCTCGGCCCGTCTTATAGCGTTGTTAGTTGCAGGTGAAGATTGGAGGTTGTTCCATGTTGGAACATGGATATTTGTTGGGATATCACAATATCTCTTATTTATATAAATGCATCTATATACTTGGTAAAGGGTGGAAGGCTCGGCCTTATGCCTGGTGTTTTATTCCACTCATGCCGCCCTAGTTTCCCACATAACGGTATTATGTTCCCGAATTTTGCGTTCCTTACACGGTTGGGTTATAATGGGAACCCCTTGACAGTTCGCTTTGAATAAAACTCCTCCAGCAAGGCCCAACCTTGGTTTTACCATTCGCCACCTAGCCTTTTTCCCTTGGGAGTCGCACATCCCGAGGGTCATCTTTATTTTAACCCCCCGGGCCAGTGCTTGTCTAAGTGTTGGTCCAAACTAGAGCCCCTTGCAGCGCCACCTCGGGGAAACTCGAGGGTTGGTTTTAGTTGTACGGATTGCTTATCTGGTGTTGCCCTGAGAACAAGATTTGTCCAGCTCCTATCGGGATGTCGGTGCATCGGGCGGTCTTGCTGGACTTGTTTTACCATTGTCGAGGATGTCTTGTAACCGGGATGCCGAGTCTGATCAAATTGTCTTGGGAGAAGGAATATCCTTTGTTGACCGTGAGAGCTTGTGATGGGCAAAGTTGGGACACCCCTGCAGGGATTTGAACTTTCGAAAGCTGTGCCCGCGGTTATGGGCAGATGGGAATTTGTTAATGTCCGGTTGTGGAAAACCTAAAGTTTATCTTAATTAAAATGCATCAACCGCATGTGTAACCGTGATGGTCTCTTCTCGCCGGGGTCCAGGAAGTGAACACGGTGTTGAAGTTATGTTTGACGTAGGTTGTTCTAGGATCACTTCTTAATCATAGTTCATCAATCGTGCCTTTGCCTTCTCTTCTCGCTCTCATTTGCATATGTTAGCCACCATACATGCTAGTCGCTTGCTGCAGCTCCACCTCATACCTTTTACCCTTCCTATAAGCTTAAATAGTCTTGATCGCGAGGGTGTGAGATTGCTGAGTCCCCGTGACTCACAGATACTTCCAAAACCAGTGTGCAGGTGCCGATGAAACCGTGCAGGTGATGCAACTCAGCTCAAGGAGGAGCTCGATGAACATCTCGTTCATTGTGTTGTTTCGTTTCAGTTGATCAGTAGTGGAGCCCAGTTGGGATGATCGGGGATCTGTGTAGCATTTGGGGTAGTCTTCTTTTATTTTGGTTCCGTAGTCGGACCTTGAGTGTATCTGGATGATGTAATGTTTTATTCATGTATTGTGTGAAGTGGCGAGTGTAAGCCAGCTATGTATCTCTTTCCCTTATGTATTACATGGGTTGTGTGAAGCTTACCTCACTTGCGACATTGCTTTCAATGCGGTTATGCCTCTAAGTCGTGCTTCGACATGGGGGAGATATGGCCGCATCGAGGGCGCTACAAGTTGGTAATCAGAGCCTTCCCCGACCTTAGGAGCCCCCTGCTTGATCGAATCACTAGCGTTGTTGAGTCTAGAGAAATATTTTGAGTCCTTTAGGATTATATATATCGGAGTGTTAGGATTTCTTTTTACTCCCCAGTCCCTTCGTCGCTCTGGTGAGACATCCTGACGTAGGGTCACGCGGGTATCTTGGAATCGTTCTGATGGTTTTGTGACGAGAACATTGTTCTTGGTGCCTCCTGTCATTTAGGGGTTGTGGCAGTGTCCTGGGGAGTTGAGCTCCGAGGTGTTGTCGTCACAATTTTATCGTTGCAGTTCTGGAATACCTGAGTTTCGCCGACATCAAAAATCTCTTTTATGCAGTTGTTGGTGAGATAACATCGACGCCACCCAGTACGGGGCGGGAGTTCGGGAGTATTGCCATAACTCGTATAATGGATGCTTTTCGAAGGTTGAGGTAAACGATTTCCGAAGGTTTCTTGGTTATGTGTTGAAGGATGGATACAGCTGGATGTAGGATTTGCTAGTTTTGGGTGAGATATTATGCTTCCCCTGTATCCCCAACACCTGATTGCATAACCGGAAAGTTTTGGGAGTTTATAAGTGGGAATTCAAGTAGATCTTAGGATATCTTTCCGACAGATGTATGATATGAAATTGGGGTTCGACGTCTAGTGGTCCGCCTATCCACGGTTGGTTTTACAGTGGTCTCGTTGTGTCTTAAAGAGTCCTTGGCTATGCCGACTCGGGGACGCTTCGTATGTCATGTGCACTGCCTTGTACATGATGGTGCTATATGATCGAGCCCGTGTAGGCCCCACCATGAAAACTTCAGACGAAATCTCTATCATATGTTTGTTCTGGCTTATTCTGCAAGACAATCCTTTTGTTTTGTTTTCATTGTGGTATTTGAGTTGCTTCGAAGTCAAGTGTTGATTCCAAACCTTCCCTAAGCGGTGTTCTCATACTTCTTTGTGGATGCTAATCCTTCTTGATCATCGAGTTTGTCATTTCAATTTCTTGTCAACCGGTGTGCTTCTCTTCCAGTGGATCCGATCATTTCAACATCCGCAAGATCAACTCAAGCTCTCTCAACGGTGTTTGTTTCATCCTTCCCAAGGTGCCTTTGTTTTCCCATGCTCCCACCCTTGGTTCTTCAAGGAGTCGGATTTCTTTATCGAGTATCCATCTTATTGATGTGAAGTGTCTCCATTCTTTTCCGTCAATGTCCTTATTCGGTGATTCTCATGAAGATCCTAACGGAACCTCAAGTTCATCATTATTCATTCTTTTCTTCTCCGGTGGATTAAAATCAAGCTTTGGTGTTGATCATATCCGTTTTCCTCGTTTCAAATACCTTCTCATGCTAGTGCACCTCATATTGTTTCACTTCTCGCTATTTAATTATTCCGGAGTGCTCAAGATATCTCGAAGATTCGTGTTTTCCACTCTGCATTCGTTAAAGATCTTTCGAGGTTGTTATCTCATTTAAGTCATTTAATTCAACCGGTGCAACCTCTCTTTTAAATCATTTCAACGGTGTTTCTTTTGAGTAGGCCCTAACCCACAGGTCTTTTCCCAGGATCTTACCTGACTCTTCTTATTTTTCCAGAGCTTCTCAAATTCTCTCCAAAGTTTGACATAAGAATGAACTGCCATCATTCAAATGTTTTTCTCCAAGATCTTTCAAATTCTTTTCATTGTTGCCTCAACCTTTCCATTCTTCTTTCCGGTGTGCCTCAATAATTCTTGGTGGTGTTTCTCGTCGTCATTCTCAACATTTGAATACCGAAGAAGAGTTTTACCTCCATATCTTATCTGTTCTCTCAGAGATTCATGATTCTAGCTTGTTTCCATCCCCTCTTAATTGTTTTGGTTATGAGAATTCTTTTCACCCATCTGAAGCAATTCAGGAGTATTTTTCAGTTTGTTTATTTGGAGGCCATTGTCGGTGTCAAAACCGGCGGATCTCGGGTAGGGGGTCCCGAACTGTGCGTCTAGGCCGGATGGTAACAGGAGGCAGGGGACACGAAGTTTTACCCAGGTTCGGGCCCTCTTGATGGAGGTAAAACCCTGTTGGAAATATGCCCTAGAGGCAATAATAAAATGATTATTATATTTCCTTGTTCATGATAATTGTCTATTATTCATGCTATAATTGTATTATCCGGAAATCGTAATACATGTGTGAATACATAGACCACAATGTGTCCCTAGTGAGCCTCTAGTTGACTAGCTCATTGATCAATACATAGTCATGGTTTCCTGGCTATGGACATGGGGATGTCATTGATAACGGGATCACATCATTAGGAGAATGATGTGATGGACAAGACCCAAACCTAAGCATAGCACAAAGATCGTGTAGTTCATTTGCTATAGCTTTTCTGGATGTCAGGTATCATTTCCTTAGACCATGAGATTGTGCAACTCCCGGATACCGTAGGAGTGCCTTGGGTGTGCCAAACGTCACAACGTAACTGGGTGACTATAAAGGTACATTACAGGTATCTCCGGAAGTGTCTATTGGGTTGGCACGAATCGAGACTGGGATTTGTCACTCCGTATGACGGAGAGGTATCTCTAGGCCCACTCGGTAATGCATCATCATAATGAGCTCAATGTGATCAAGTGGTTGATCACGGGATCATGCATTACGGTACGAGTAAAGTGACTTGCTGGTAACGAGACTGAACAAGGTATTGGGATACCGACGATCGAGTCTCGGGCAAGTAACATACCGATTGACAAAGGGAATTGAGTACGGGATTGATTAGGTCCTCGACATCGTGGTTCATCTGATGAGATCATCGAGGAGCATGTGGGAGCCAACATGGGTATCCATATCCCGCTGTTGGTTATTGACTAGAGAGTCGTCTCGGTCATGTCTGCTTGTCTCCCGAACCCGTAGGGTCTACACACTTAAGGTTCGGTGACGCTAGGGTTGTATAGATATGAGTATGCAGTAATCCGAAAGTTGTTAGGAGTCCCGGATGAGATCCTGGACGTCACGAGGAGTTCCGTAATTGTCCGCAGGTGAAGAATTATATATAGGAAGTGTAGTTTCGGCCATCGGGAAAGTTTCGGGGTCACCGGTATTGTACCGGGACCACCGGATGGGTCCCGGGGGTCCACCGGGTGGGGCTACCCATCCCGGAGGGTCCCATGGGCTGAAGTGGGGAGGGGAACCAGCCCATAGTGGGCTGGTGCGCCCCCCCCCTTGGGCCCCCCATGCGCCTAGGGTTGGGAACCCTAGGGGAGGGGGCGCCTCCACTTGCCTTGGGGGGTACTCCACCCCCTTGGCCGCCGCCCCCCTAGGAGATCCCATCTCCTAGGGCCGGCGCACCCCCCTAGGGGGCCTATATAAAGGGGGGGAGGGCAGCCGCACCACAAGCCTTGGCGCCTCCCTCTCCCCTGCTACACCTCTCCCTCTTGCAGAAGCTCGGCGAAGCGCTGCTGCGTTCACTGCTGCATCCACCACCACGCCGTCGTGCTGCTGGATATTCATCAACCTCTCCTTCCCCCTTACTGGATCAAGAAGGAGGAGACGTCATTTGCTCCATACGTGTGTTGAACGCGGAGGTGCCGTCCGTTCGGCACTTGGTCATCGGTGATTTGGATCACGGCGAGTACGACTCCATCATCCCCGTTCTCTTGAACGCTTCCGCGCGTGATCTACAAGGGTATGTAGATGCACTCTCCTCTCGTTGCTAGTTGACTCCATAGATTGATCTTGGTGAAACGTAGGAATTTTTTTTTCTGCTACGATCCCCAATAGTGGCATCATGAGCTAGGTCTATGCGTAGTTACTATGCACGAGTAGAACACAAAGTAGTTGTGGGCATCGATATTGTCAATTTGCTTGCCGCTACTAGTCTTATCTTGATTCGGCGGCATCGTGGGATGAAGCGGCCCGGACCAACCTTACACGTACGCTTACGTGAGACCGGTTCCACCGATTGACATGCACTAGTTGCATAAGGTGGCTAGCGGGTGTCTGTCTCTCCCACTTTAGTCGGATCGGATTCGATGAACAGGGTCCTTATGAAGGGTAAATATAAATTGGCAATTCACATTGTGGTTTGGGCGTAGGTAAGAAACGTTCTTGCTAGAAACCTATAGCAGCCACGTAAAAACTTGCAACAACAATTAGAGGACGTCTAACTTGTTTTTGGAGCAAGTGTTTTGTGATGTGATATGGCCAAAAGTTGTGATGAATGATGAATGATATATGTGATGTATGAGATTGATCATGTTCTTGTAATAGGGATCACGACTTGCATGTCGATGAGTATGACAACCGGCAGGAGCCATAGGAGTTGTCTTTATTTATTTATGACCTGCGTGTCAACATCAACGTCATGTAATTACTTTACTTTATTGCTAAAGCGTTAGCCATAGTAGTAGAAGTAATAGTTGGCGAACAACTTCATGGAGACACGATGATGGAGATCATGATGATGGAGATCATGGTGTCATGCCGGTGACAAGATGATCATGGAGCCCCAAGACGGAGATCAAAGGAGCTATATGATATTGGCCATATCATGTCACTATTATTTGATTGCATGTGATGTTTATCATGTTTTTGCATCTTGTTTACTTAGAACGACGGTAGTAAATAAGATGATCCCTCATAATAATTTCAAGAAAGTGTTCCCCCTAACTGTGCGCCGTTGCGACAGTTCGTTGTTTCGAAGCACCACGTGATGATCGGGTGTGATAGATTCCAACGTTCACATACAACGGGTGTAAGACAGATTTACGCACGCAATACACTTAGGTTGACTTGATGATCCTAGCATGTACAGACATGGCCTCGGAACACAGAAGACCGAAAGGTCAAGCATGAGTCATATAGAAGATACGATCAACATGAAGATGTTCACCGATGTTGACTAGTTCGTCTCACGTGATGATCGGACACGGCCTAGTCAACTCGGATCATGTTATACTTAGATGACTGGAGGGATGTTTATATAAGTGGGACTTCATTGAATAGTTTGATTAGATGAACTTAATTATCATGAACTTAGTCTAAAATCTTTACAATATGTCTTGTAGATCAAATGGCCAACGTTGTCCTCAACTTCAACGCGTTCCTAGAGAAAACCAAGCTGAAAGACGATGGCAGCAACTATACGGACTGGGTCCGGAACCTGAGGATCATCCTCATAGCTGCCAAGAAAGATTATGTCCTAGAAGCACCGCTAGGTGACGCACCCGTCCCACAGAACCAAGACGTTATGAACACTTGGCAGACACGTGCTGATGATTACTCCCTCGTTCAGTGCGGCATGATTTACAGCTTAGAACCGGGGCTCCAAAAGCGTTTTGAGCGACACGGAGCATATGAGATGTTCGAAGAGCTGAAAATGGTTTTCCAAGCTCATGCCCGGGTCGAGAGATATGAAGTCTCCGACAAGTTCTTCAGCTGTAAGATGGAGGAAAATAGTTCTGTCAGTGAGCACATACTCAAAATGTCTGGGTTGCATAACCGCTTGACTCAGCTGGGAGTTAATCTCCCGGATGACGCGGTCATTGACAGAATCCTTCAGTCGCTTCCACCAAGCTACAAGAGCTTTGTGATGAACTTCAATATGCAGGGGATGGAAAAGACCATTCCTGAAGTATTTGCAATGCTGAAATCAGCAGAGGTAGAAGTCAAAAAGGAACATCAAGTATTGATGGTGAATAAAACCACTAAGTTCAAGAAAGGCAAGGGTAAGAAGAACTTCAAGAAGGACGGCAAGGGAGTTGCCGCGCCCGGTAAGCAAGCTGCCGGGAAGAAGCCAAAGAATGGACCCAAGCCTGAGACTGAGTGCTTTTATTGCAAGGGAAGTGGTTAATGGAAGCGGAACTGCCCCAAATACTTAGCAGACAAGAAGGCCGACATCCCAAAAGGTATATGTGATATACATGTAATTGATGTGTACCTTACCAGTACTCGTAGTAGCTCCTGGGTATTTGATACCGGTGCGGTTGCTCACATTTGTAACTCAAAGCAGGAGCTGCGGAATAAGCGGAGACTGGCGAAGGACGAGGTGACAATGCGCGTCGGGAATGGTTCCAAGGTCGATGTGATCACCGTCGGCACGCTACCTCTACATTTACCTACGGGATTAGTTTTAAACCTCAATAATTGTTATTTAGTGCCAGCTTTGAGCATGAACATTGTGTCAGGAACTCGTTTAATACGAGATGGCTACTCATTTAAATCCGAGAATAATGGTTGTTCTATTTATATGAGAGATTTGTTTTATGGTAATGCTCCGATGGTGAATGGTTTATTCTTAATGAATCTCGAGCGTAATGCTACACATATTCATAGTGTGAATACCAAAAGATGTAAGGTTGATAATGATAGTCCCACATACTTGTGGCAATGCTGCCTTGGTCACATAGGTGTCAAACGCATGAAGAAACTCCATGCAGATGGACTTTTAGAGTCTCTTGATTACGAATCATTTGACACGCGCGAACCATGCCTCATGGGTAAAATGACCAAGACTCCGTTCTCAGGAACAATGGAGCGAGCAACCAACTTATTGGAAATCATACATACTGATGTGTGTGGCCCAATGAGTGTTGAGGCTCGCGGTGGCTATCGTTATGTCCTCACCCTCACTGATGACTTGAGTAGATATGGGTATGTCTACTTAATGAAACACAAGTCTGAGACCTTTGAAAAGTTCAAGGAATTTCAGAGTGAGGTTGAGAATCAACGTTACAGGAAAATCAAGTTCTTGCGATCAGATCGTGGGGGAGAATACTTGAGTCATGAATTTGGCACACACTTAAGAAAATGTGGAATAGTTTCACAACTCACGCCGCCTGGAACACCTCAGCATAATGGTGTGTCCGAACATCGTAATCGCACTCTATTAGATATGGTGCGATCTATGATATCTCTTACCGATTTACCGCTATCATTTTGGGGTTATGCTTTAGAGACTGCCGCATTCACTTTAAATAGGGCTCCGTCGAAATCCCTTGAGACGACACCGTATGAATTATGGTTTGGGAAGAAACCTAAGCTGTCGTTTCTAAAAGTTTGGGGATGCGATGCTTATGTCAAGAAACTTCAACCTGAAAAGCTCGAACCCAAGTCAGAAAAATGCGTCTTCATAGGATACCCTAAAGAAACTGTTGCGTATACCTTCTACCTCAGATCCGAAGGCAAGATCTTTGTTGCCAAGAATGGGTCCTTTCTAGAGAAAGAGTTTCTCTCGAAAGAAATAAGTGGAAGGAAGGTAGAACTTGATGAAGTATTACCTCTTGAACCGGTAAATGGCGCAGCTCAAGAAAATGTTCCTGAGGTGCCTGCACCGACTAGAGAGGAAGTTGTTGATGATGATCATGAAACTTCAGATCAAGTTGCTGCTGAACTTCGTAGGTCCACAAGGACACGTTCTACACCAGAGTGGTACGGCAACCCTGTCTTGGAAATCATGTTGTTAGACAACGGTGAACCTTCGAACTATGAAGAAGCGATGGTGGGCCCGGATTCCGAAAAATGGCTGGAAGCCATGAAATCCGAGATAGGATCCATGTATGAAAACGAAGTATGGACTTTGACTGACATGCCCGTTGATCGGCGAGCCATAGAAAATAAATGGATCTTTAAGAAGAAGACACACGCGGATGGTAATGTGACCATCTATAAAGCTCGGCTTATCGCTAAGGGTTATCGACAAGTTCAAGGGGTTGACTACGATGAGACTTTCTCACCCGTAGCGAAGCTAAAGTCCGTCCGAATCATGTTAGCAATTGCCGCATTCTATGATTATGAGATATGGCAAATGGACGTCAAAACGGCATTCCTTAATGGTTTCCTTAAGGAAGAATTGTATATGATGCAGCCGGAAGGTTTTGTCGATCCTAAGAATGGTGACAAGGTGTGCAAGCTCCAACGCTCGATTTATGGGATGGTGCAAGCATCTCGGAGTTGGAACATTCGCTTTGATGAGATGATCAAAGCGTTTGGGTTTATGCAGACTTATGGAGAAGCCTGCGTTTACAAGAAAGTGAGTGGGAGCTCTGTAGCATTTCTCATATTGTATGTGGATGACATACTGTTGATGGGAAATGATATAGAATTCTTGGAAAGCATAAAGGCCTATTTGAACAAGTGTTTTTCAATGAAGGACCTTGGAGAAGCTGCTTATATATTAGGCATCAAGATCTATAGATATAGATCGAGACGCCTCATTGGTCTTTCACAGGGTAAGTACCTTGACAAGATACTGAAGAAGTTCAAAATGGATCAGTCAAAGAAGGGGTTCTTGCCTGTATTGCAAGGTACGAGATTGAGCTTGGCTCAATGCCCGACCACGGCAGAAGATAGAGAAAAGATTAGTGTCGTCCCCTATGCCTCGGCCATAGGGTCTATCATGTATGCTATGCTGTGTACCAGACCTGATGTACACCTTGCCGTGAGTTTGGTAGGAAGGTACCAAAGTAATCCCGGCATGGAACACTGGACAGCGGTCAAAAATATCCTGAAGTACCTGAAAAGGACTAAGGAAATGTTTCTCGTTTATGGAGGTGACAAAGAGCTCGTCGTAAAGGGTTACGTCGATGCTAGCTTCGACACAGATCTGGATGACTCTAAGTCACAAACCGGATACGTGTATATTTTGAATGGTGGGGCAGTAAGCTGGTGAAGTTTGTGACGCCCCGAGACCGATGTGCCAGTTGTCGTCCAGTTATTCGTTGTTGTTGCCATGTCATTTGCTTGCGTGTCGCATCTTGCCATGTCATCATGTGCATTGCATTATCATGTTTTCAAAACTTGCATCCGTCTCGGTCTCCTGGTTCTCTCTGTTGTCCGTTCTGAGCCCAGGTACACTTGCACGCGCCCGCGGCATGTCCGAAATATTATTTTATAAGTGGCCGGAAAATGTTCTCAAAATGGGATGAAAGTTGGCGTGCGGTGTTTTTATGTTGTAGGTAGGTCGCCTGTCAATTTTCGTCGCATTCGGAGTTCGTTTGACGCCCCAACGATTAACTATAGCGGCAGTATAGCCGGTCTAACGTCGGACATCTTCGGTCTCCGAAAACAGTCGCCGGGCCTCCCTCTCTTCTCTCCTCTCAGCTCGAGACCGTCTACACAGCCCACGACCTACTGCCAGGTCCAACCTAACCTCTCTCGTCACAGTGCACCGACCCCTCGCGCGCATGTCCGAAATCTGTCCCGGACCCGACCCGGACTGTCGCCACCGTTGTGTCCGGAACATCCCCAAACATCTACAAAACGTCTCCGTTTTGTTAATTGGACTTCTTAGTCTATTTTTTCTTGACCGCCCGATTATGATCGGACGGACCGAATACCCCCCTAACCGAATCCAATAACGTATATAAGTGGGCAACCCTAAATTTTAGGCGACTTGTCTCATCCATCATCCTGGCCGCCGCCACCTGCCTGCCTTCTCTTTCCTCGGGATCTCACCCGATCCAATCCACCAACCAGCGCTCCCCCATGTTCCTCCTCGATCCTCATCACTCACAGCCTCCAACACCCATCGACCGAGCCAGTTGAGGGCCTCGTCCCCGAGCCGAGCTCCATGGAAGAGGTGTAGCGCTCCGTCCTTCGCTGCCTTACGTCCGAGCACCTGCTGCATCGAGCTCCCGCAGAAGCTCCTCCGTCATGGATGTTGGGTCCCAAGGGCGTGCCTCTCCTCCTCCTTCATCCCGTCGCCTCGCCGCTCCAGCAACCGGGTCATGCCACCGCTCCCCGTCTCCTCCTCCTCCTCTCTTTTTCCTGCTCTCTCTCCCGTGCTCACCTCTCTCTCCCTCTCGTTCTACAGGACCCCAAATTGTTGCCGGAGCCATAAACAACGCGCCAAGTCCCGCAGCCGGCAGCGCCCCGGCCGTCCTCGTCCATGCGCTCGAGACAACGAGCTAGGACCTCGCTGCGTCCCTGGTCTCCTCCGAGCGCCGCCCCTTTGCGTTCTCCTCGCAGTCGAGCCGCCCAAGTCCCAGGACGCCATGGTCGGCCTCCTATTCTCGATCCCCATGGCGCCTCGACCTCCTCTCCAGCCGCGCGCTAAAACCAGTTCCTCTTCGCCCAGATCCGCCGCCCTGCTCTGTTCTTCGCCGTTTGCCGCTAGGACCTGCACCGTCGGAGTCATCCTCCTCGCCTGCAACCACGGCAGCACCAAGCTCCTGTGCCCGCGGCCACTGCCTCGACCGCCTCCTGTTCGTCGGGAGAGGACGAATGCCTCGAGCGTTGATTGCGTCCACCTCCTCGCTAGGCCCAGCACGCTCCTCCTTGCCCCTGTCAGCCCAAGATGCAAGCCGGCCTGTTGGCCCAATGTGAGATTTCCGCCCAGCCCTTGGACCGTGCATGGTTGGGCCAGCTAGATACGGCCCGTTATGTTTTCTTCCTGTCCAGCGATTTTAGTAATTATCCAGATGCTGCCTGTTTTGCAGAAAAGCCCCTAAACTTCATGCATTTAATAACTTCACAACCGAGCATCGGATTAAAACAAACTTTATATGTAAAATGTCTAGAATTTTGTGTAGTTTCATAATATGTCGTTTTCATCCATGTTTGAAATGTTTAAAATGCTGTTTGTTTAAATTTGCTTAAATAACTTGCTAAAATGCTTTATTTCATAACTATTTAACCATAACTCCGAATTTAACAAACTTTATATGTAAATGGGGTGGAAAATGCCTAGTTTAACATGGTGGCCTCACTTTGCATGTTTAACAACTATAAAATATGGTTTAGGGAAGAACAGTACCATAACCAAAATATGCTCATGAGGATTTTCCGGATTTGTTGTTCGTTGTTTCCAGTCCCATTTAAATTGTTTAGATAGTATAGTTTTATTATGCTTCACCCTCTTGCCATGTTAATCAACATTCAATCTTGTTGGGTACATAAACGAGAGAGAGCTAAATAAGTCATGTGGTGTTTTCTTCAATATGCAACTCCGTTGCATATTGAGCTCCACTTAATTTGTAGTTTTGTTTGTGCACTTTGCCATGCCATGCCTCTTTAAACCGGACATGCATCATACTTGGTTGCGCATCGTGCCATGCTTATGTGTTGTTTGTTTACTATGTTGTGTGCTTCTTTCCGGTGTTGCTTCTTAGGGTTAGTTCCGGTAACATCGTGATTGTGAGGATCCGTTCGACTTCGCCCGTGTGTCTTCTTCGTGGACTCGTTCTTCTTCCTTCCGGGATTTCAGGCAAGATGACCATACCCTCGAAATCACTTCTATCTTTGCTTGCTTAGTTGCTCGCTCTTTTGCTATGCCTATGCTGCGATACCTACCACTTGCTCATCATGCCACCCATATTGTTGAACCAAGCCTCTAACCCACCTTGTCCTAGCAAACCGTTGATTGGCTATGTTACCGCATCGCTCAGCCCCTCTTATAGCGTTGTTAGTTGCAGGTGAAGATTGAAGTTTGTTCCTTGTTGGGACATGGAGATGTTGTTCCTTGTTGGAACATGTTTACTTGTTGGGATATCACAATATATCTTATTTAATTAATGCATTTATATACTTGGTAAAGGGTGGAAGGCTCGGCCTTATGCCTGGTGTTTTGTTCCACTCTTGCCGCCCTAGCTTCCATCATATCGGTGTTATGTTCCTGGATTTTGCGTTCCTTACGCGGTTGGGTTATAATGGGAACCCCTTGATAGTTCGCCTTGATTACAGCTTTTCCAGCAATGCCCAACCTTGGTTTTACTATTTGCCACCTAGCCTTTTCTTTTCCCTTGGGAGTCGCGCTCCTGAGGGTCATCATTATTTTACCCCCCCCCCCGGGCCAGTGCTCCTCTAAGTGTTGGTCCAACCTGTCAGCTGCCGGTGGCCACCAGGGGCAACTCTGGGCTGGCCTACCCGTACCTAAGACAATCTGAGTGTGCCCTGAGAACGAGATATGTGCAGCTCCTATCGGTATTTGTCGGCACATTCGGGCGGTGTTGCTAGATTGGTTTTAACTTGTCGAAGTGTCTTGAAGAACCGGGATACCGAGTCTGATCGGAATGTCTCGGGAGGAGGTCTATTCCTTCGTTGACCGTGAGAGCTTGTGATGGGCTAAGTTGGGACACCCCTGCAGGGATTTGAACTTTTGAAAGCCGTGCCCACGGTTATGGGCAGATGGGAATTTGTTAATGTCCGGTTGTAGATAACTTGAACCTTAACTTAATTAAAATACATCAACCGCGTGTGTAACCGTGATGGTCTCTTCTCGGCGGAGTCCGGGAAGTGAACACGGTGTTGGAGTTATGCTTGACGTAGGTTGTTTTAGGATCACTTCTTGATCATAATTTTATCGACCGTGCTTTGCCTTCTCTTCTCGCTCTCATTTGCGTATGTTAGCCACCATATATGCTAGTCGCTTGCTGTAGCTCCACCTCATACCTTTTACCTTACCCATAAGCTTAAATAGTCTTGATCACGAGGGTGCGAGATTGCTGAGTCCCTGTGGATCACAGATACTTCCAAAACCAGTTTGCAGGTGCCGATGTTACAAAGAAGGTGACGCAACCAAGCTCAAGGAGGAGCTCGATGAAGATCTTGTCCTTTGTGTTGTTTCGTTCTAGTTGATCAGTAGTGGAGCCCAGTTGGGGTCGATCGAGGACCTTTGTCGCTTTTGGGGTTCTTCTTTTATTTTGTTTCTGTAGTCGGACCATGAGTGTATTTGGATGATGTAATGTTTTATTCATGTAATTGTGTGAAGTAGCGATTGTAAGCCAACTATGTATCTTTCCCTTATGTATTACATGGGTTGTGTGAAGATTACCTCACTTGCGACATTGCTTTCAATGCGGTTATGCCTCTAAGTCGTGCTTCGACACGTGGGAGATATAGCTGCATCGAGGGCCTTACAAGTTGGTATCAGAGCCTTCCCTGACCTTAGGAGCCCCATTGCTTGATCGTTTTTAGCGGCCGAGTTGTGTCTAGAAAAATGTTTTGAGTCATCTAGGAATTATATATCGGAGAGTTTAGGAATTCTTTTTACTTCCCAGTCTCCTCATCGCTCTGGTAAGGCATCCTGACGTAGAGTTTTGACTCTTCTCTTCTCAAATTTCACTAAAAAAAATTTAGGATCACGCGGGTATCTTGGAATCCTTCCGATGGTTTTGTGACGAGAACATTGTCTTGGTGCCTCCTATCAGGGGTTTTGTGGCAGTGTCCCGGGGAGTTGAGCTCCGAGGTGTTGTCGTCATAATTTTATCGTTACAGTTCTAGAATACCTGAGATTAGTTTCACCGACATCGAAAATCTCTTTTATGCAGTTGTTGGTGAGATAACCTCGACGCCACCCAGTACCGGGGCGGGAGTTCGGGAGTATTGCCATAACTCGTATAACGGATGCTTTTTGAAGGTTGACGTAGACGATTTCTGAAGGTTTCTTGGTTATGTGTTGAAGGATGGATACAGCTGGATGTAGGATTTGCTAGTTTTGGGTGAGATATTATTCTTCCCCTGTATCCCCAACACCTGATTGCATAACCGGAAAGGTTCGGGACTTTCATAGGTGGGAATTCAAGTAGCTCTTAGGATATCTTTCCGACAGATGTACGATATGAAATTGGGGTTCGACGTCTAGTGGTCCGCCTATTCATGGTCGGTTTTACAGTGGTCTGTAGGATCGAAAGTATGTCTAGAGGGGGGGGTGATTAGACTACTTGACCAAATAAAAACTTAACCTTTTCCCAATTTTAGTTCTTGGCAGATTTTAGCTATTGTAGGACAAGTCAAGCAATCATCACACAATTCAAGCAAGCATGCAAAGAGTATATTGGCAGCGGAAAGTAAAGCATGCAACTTGCAAGAATGTAAAGGGAAGGGTTTGGAGAATTCAAACGCAATTGGAGACACGGATGTGTTTCCCGTCGTTCGGATAGGTGGTGCTATCCTACATCCACGTTGATGGAGACTTCAACCCACGAAGGGTAACGGTCGCGCGAGTCCACGGAGGGCTCCACCCACGAAGGGTAATGGTTGCGCGAGTCCACGGAGGGCTCCACCCATGAAGGGTCCATGAAGAAGCTACCACCCACGAAGGGTCCACGAAGAAGCAACCTTGTCTATCCCACCATGGCCATCGCCCACGAAGGACTTGCCTCACTAGCGGTAGATCTTCACGAAGTAGGCGATCTCCTTGCCCTTACAAACTCCTTGGTTCAAATCCACAATCTTGCCGGAGGCTCCCAAGTGACACCTAGCCAATCTAGGAGACACCACTCTCCAAGAAGTAACAAATGGTGTGTTCATGATGAACTCCTTGCTCTTGTGCTTTAAATGATAGTCTCCCCAACACTCAACTCTCTCTCATAGGATTTGGATTTTGTGGAAAGAAGATTTGAGTGGAAAGCAACTTGGGGAAGGCTAGAGATCAAGATTCATATGGTAGGAATGGAATATCTTGGTCTCAACACATGAGTAGGTGGTTCTCTCTCAGAACATATGAGTTGGAGTTGTGTATGTGTTCTCATAGCTCTCACCACGAATGAAGAGGAGGTGGAGGGGTATATATAGCCTCCACACAAAATCCAACCGTTACACACAGTTTTCCAATCTCGATGGGACCGAATCAACAAACTCGGTCGGACCGAAAAGGTAAACCCCGTTAGAGATTTTCGGTGGGACTGACATGCAACTCGGTAGGACCGATATGGTTAGGGTTTGGGCATAACGTAATCTCGGTGAGACCGATTACACAAACTCGGTGAGACCGAGTTTGGTAATAAGCTAACCAGGGAGTTGGTCAGGTAAACTCGGTGGGACCGATTTGCTCTTTCGGTGAGACCGAAAAGTTACAAAAAGGAAACAAAGAGTTTACACTGCAATCTCGGTGGGACCGATTCGCTCTTTCGGTGAGACCGAAAAGTTACGAAAGGGAAACAAAGAGTTTGCAATCCCATCTCGGTGAGACCGAGATCCCTATCGGTAGAACCGAATTGCTAGGGTTTGGCAGTGGCTTATGACAAGTGAAACTCGGTGGCGCCGGATAGAAAGAATCGGTAGGACCGAGTTTGGCTTAGGGTTTAGGTCATATGTGGATATGGGAAAGTAGTTGAGGGTTTTGGAGCATATCACTAAGCACTTGAAGCAAGAGGCTCATTAAGCAACACCCCATCCCTCCTTGATAGTATTGGCTTTTCCTAAAGACTCAATGTGATCTTGGATCACTAAAATATAAAATGAGGAGTCTTGAGCTTTTGAGCTTGAGGCAATCCTTTGTCCTTAGCATTTTGAGGGTTCCACTTTCACATCCATGCCATGCCAATCATTGAGCTTTCCTGAAATAGTCATCTTGGAATAGCATTAGCTCAATGAGCTATATGTTGTTATGAATTACCAAAACCACCTAGGGATAGTTGCACTTTCAATCTCCCCCTTTTTGGTAATTGATGACAACATATAGATCAAAGCTTCGACAAATGATAATAAGCATGAAATATATCGTCGCCTTGAGAAGTATGTGACAAGTAAGAGCTCCCCCTAAATTTGTGCATATTTAAAATTTGCTTTGGACTGCAAATGCACAAAGAGTTAGAGTCATGGGTTACTCTTCCATGTCACATACATCTTGGTGGAGCGCTTAAAATGATAAGAATGAAATACATGCACTCATCACCAAGAATAGTGAATGATCACATAAGATAGATAAGATGATAATATTAAGCAAACATTAAGTGTAGCTTATGATCAAACACATGATCATCAATGTCTCACGAGCAATGACATAGTATCTCACACAAAAGCAAACAAAGTTCGAAAAACCACCACATAAAACAAGAGAGAATAAAAGCAACACTCTCTCTCGAAGCCTATGATCTATACATTTTCTCCCCTTTGGCAACAAGTTACCAAAAAGTTCCTAGAAAATGCATAGTGCTAAGTCGACACTCAGGCTTGATCTTCAGGTGGTGGTGGAGTCCGGAGCACTCCAAGGACGAAGCCTTCTGTAGACGTGGTCGGAGTCGAGGCTGAAGTGGACGCTAGAGCTGGTGGAACTGAGGCTGTAGCTGGTGCAGACGTGGTGGCTCTGGGGTCAGCAACTGGCACTGCAGACGACCTCGGACCTCGTGGCACTCTGGCAAAGGCATCAGTTGTAGTCTTGCCTCTCCTCTCCTGCATGTCATCCTGGAGCTGCTCCACTACAGTCTGAATCTCTGTCACTTTGACATCCAAGTCATAGAACTTTTGTTCCATGATCCTCTCTAAGCTTGCCTGGTTCTGAGTTAGGGTGGCTAGTCCTTTCTCAATCCGCAGGGTGGATGCAATCAAGTAACCAAGCTGCTCTTGTTTGGTTTTCAGGAAATATTCAGATGCCTCCTCTTGAGTAGGCATCTTGGCAGCTTTCTCCTTCCTCGCCTTCTCCTTCTTGGCTTGTGCTTGGGCAGATGATGGCTCATTCTCAGTCATGACCACTTGATTATCTTCAAAGTCTAGATGGATGGGCAGGTGTTCCTTGTCCAATAAGTATATGCCCGTGCCCATCTTAGAGTTGATGAGCTCCTGAATCTGTGGGGCATATCCACAGCTCCTCTTCTGGTCTGCTGCTGTCCTCTTGATTGTTTCAATCATAAGGCTCATGACTTTGAATTTCTGTGGCACGTCAAAGATATGAAGCAAGTTGATCGCGTGGCCCCTGATCATCTTGTGATCTCCAGACTTGGGCAATAGGGTGTGCCTAAGAATCCAGTTGATGGTTGGCAGCCCTGACAGAAGATAGTGTACTAAGCCAAACTTGAACGTATCAAGTGCTTCATTTGGAATCTCCTTGTACATGTTTGACATTGAGTTGTGGTCCATCTTCTTCTTGGCATAAATGTCCAAGTCATCGTCATGCTCTTCTGGGGCATTAATCAGCTGAGCCCATTCAGCAACTGTAGACTGGTACCTCGTACCCTCTGACATCCATACAATCCTGCCATCTGGATAGAAATGTTCCGTGGAGTAGAATTGCATAATAAGTTCCTCGTTCCACTTTGTGAGCTTCTGCCCAACAAAGTCTGCTAATCCACAAGCATTGAAGCTGTCTTGCACTCCAGGATAGTGCTCTTCATTGTCCTTGATGTACTCCCAATCAACCCATCTCATGTCACAAACTATGGGCTTCTTGTCCAACAAAACTGTCTCATAGAAGTCCTGATGTTCCTTAGTGTGAAACCTGTAATCAACAGCAGTTCTTCTCCTTGAAGCATACGGATCTGCTTCTCTCCACTTCCTCAGCCCTGAGTCTCTTCTGAGCTTCATGTCCTCAGCCACAGGATGAGCATCATTGTGGTCTGGGATCTTGGGCTTGAGCTTTCTCAGAACATGCTCTTCATCATCTTCTTCAGCAGCTTCAGGCACTGGGGCCTTGTTCTTTTCAGTTGCAGGTATGCTCCTCGTATTTCTCTTTGGAGCTGTCTTGACCTTTGATGCAGCCTTGGGTGCTTCCTTGGGCTTAGATGCAGTAGCCCCTGATTTGATAGCGTCACCCATTAGCTTGGGTGCCTTAGGTGCTGGTGCAGCAACCTCTTCTTCTTCCTCTTCTTCCATGATGGAAGCCTTTCCAAGCACTCTGGCTACGGTCTTCTTGACCCTTTCCTTCCTTTTATTTCCTTCAGCAGCAACTGGCTCTATGGTTGCAGGCTTTTCAGGATTCTGAGTTGAGGCTCTGGCCTTTGGCATAGGCTGCCTACCTGCTGGCCTTTTGATTTTAAATCCTGGCTTTGTGCCTTGAGCTGAGCCATGTTCCTTCTCGAGCACTACTCTCTTTGAAGTTGCTTCCTCTTCTGCCACATAGTCCTCATCCTCTGATTCTGAGGTTCTCTTCTTCCTTTGTCCTGTGGCAGCTTTTGGCAGATTGCTAGGGGTGCTCCTGCTGCCTTCATCTGAAGAACTTGAGGGACAAGTGCCCTCACTCATCTGCACTGGCTGTTCTGACATGTTCTGGCTATCACTTTGGTCTGACATGATGAACAAGCTGACTGCTGACCCTGTGAATAGTGTATAGATGAGGTAGAGTGGATGAGCATCACAAAATGCAGAGATTTTTGCAAAAGAATAATTCAAAAACTTAGTTTTAGTTTCCCACTGAAAGCATCTCTGATCTACCGATTTCTAAACTCGGTGATACCGAAGCAGTTTTGGCACCTAAACTAGTGAACTCGGTCAGACCAAGTCACAGTTCGGTGGCACCGAGACTGCTAGGGTTTCACAGAGTTCCAAAATCGGTCACACCGATAAGTAATTCTTGGTCAGACCGAGTCTCACTTGTGCAATGGCATAAGCCAAATCGGTGGGACCGAGTTTTTCAGCTCGGTGCGTCCGAGATGGTTTCGGCGGAAACCTAACCCTAAAATTTTCGAATTAAACCTAATCTATGAGTTCATTGACTGGATAGAAGTTTAACAAACGTGGCAAGAATCATGATGATCACAATGTGCTAAGAATCGGATTGGGGAATAGCACAAAGATCGAGTCCATACCCTAGTTCGGCGGAGACTCGCTACGGCGGCAACGGTGGGGTTGAATTTCCGTTGACGGCGACGGAGACCAGCGACTGGAGGCGGCTGGCGGCGAGGAGACGATCCGGAGACCAAGTTGGCAGAGCAGGCTATCGCGCGGGCGAAGGGGTTCGGAGAAATTTCCAAATTTTTGCCCGTGACTATATATAGCCCGACCCTGTCGGTGCGACCGAGTGGAACAACTCGGTGGCACCGAGATGCAAAACTGTATACAGTTGTTGCAACTCGGTGTGACCGAATGGTTCAAATCGGTTGCACCGAGATCGAAAACCTAGATCAACTTAACGATCTCGGTAGGACCGAAAGTAGGGTATCGGTCAGACCGAGAATCATAAAGAGGTTTTGGAAGTTTAGGTCTATGACGAATCGGGGACTCCGAGCGCTCCTCACACAGAGTGGTTCGAATCTGACTTGATCAAATTTTGTGATGTAGCATGAATAGAGTTTGAGACGAGAAAAGCATAGATAGCTAGAGGAGGTTCTTAGGCATTCTTGTCCATCCACTTGGCAAAAGAAGATAAAACCAAACAATCAAAACAACAAGTGGATGTCCTCGAATGAGTAAAATATGCAACCAGCATGCTCACATAATAAGATGGCAAATGAAATATGTGACAAGGCATGCACAACCAATTCTAGCATTTATCAAGCAATTTGCGATGACTAGGTCATCTATATATGAGTATATTGACTTAGGAGTCAAGTGAGAACACTTGATCATAGGTCATACTCATTGTTTAAGCTCAAGTGGGGTTACAACTTTTACATAAAGCATTGTTTTGTTCACATCTTTAGAGTTGCTTTAGCTCAAGTCTTAGAGTAAAGCTCCCCCTAGATGTGATATCCCCCCTAAGAGGGATGAACTAACCTTGGGTTTTGTCGATGATGACTTCATGTAGATGTTGAAGATGTGGATGCTCAATGTTGATGTAGATCACTTGGAGCTATCCATTTGAGTGAATTGCACTTTCAATACCTACATGGGTTAGTCCCACAAGGAACAAACAAGGATATCCATAGACATAGAGTGATGCACACACAAGATGATGTCCATGAAAACTTTTAGGTTACCTTGTCCCTTGTCTTACCAACAAGAGGGTTTGTGACTCCTTGAACTAGTGCAAGATGTGGAAGTTGATTGCACTTGTTCTTGCCAAAATGATAAGAGTGAAGTATGTTGGCGGAGTCACCCTCAAGAACTCTCTAGTTCTTCTTCTTTTGGATCCACACCATCTTGATGGGAATCCTTGGAGTTGTAGTCGTACTTGATGAAGTGGAACTTGAAGTAGCCTTGGGAATCCACTTGACTAAGGTCTTAGGAGCTTCTTCAAATGCATCAATTTCCTCTTGAAGCTTGTCCTTGCCTTTTTGCTTGTAGTCTTGTGGTGGAAGATCATCTTGAGCTTGTGTCCCCTTGAAAGAAGTATCATACTTCTCTTGTTGAGGAACAAACTTTGTCTTGGGGTATTGATCTTCTTCCCACTCAACTCCATTGGCATTGAACTTTCGTTCAAAACCAACACCTTGATTCCTCGGGTGCATTCCTTGCTTGCGCACAATTTCCTCGAATTGCTTACTCCCGGCAAGGCTTTTGTACACTCCTTTCTCTATAATTCCCTTCAATAAGCTATTTTCTTGCTCAAGTGTAACTTGGCTAAGAGAATCATTAGTGGAATCAAGAGAACTACTAGAAGCAACAATATTGGATTTAGCATGATCATTGTTACTGCTAGAGGAAGAATCTTTCTTGTTCTTGTTACTAGACTTGACTTGAGGCATGTAAGTGGATAAGAGTAAACGCTTGGCGATGTAAGAAGAACTTTTCTTGCGGAGATCACCATTGATTTCTTTTAAGAACTCATGCTCTTGCTCAAGATTGAGCTTTTTAAAGCGTAATTTCTCATGAGCTCTTAAAAGTTCTCGATGATCTTCGAAGATAGTTTCATGAGATATCTTAAGAGTGTTTAGTTCTTTAGTTAGAGCCTCAATCTTCTCCTTATCATTGTCATTCGTTTTATCTTGATTAGTATGATTAATTGACATTTCATCATAGTATTCATCACTAGAGTTGTCAACAAGCAAATCATCACCTAACAAGTCATCTTCATCACTATTGAAATCAACATACTCGGGGTGTGTTACCTTAGGACCTTTTGCCATGAAGCATCTTCCAATTCCTTCATTTGGTGAGTCAAATATGTCGTAGGAGTTGGTTGACACAAGTGCTAGACTGGCAACACCTTCATCTTGAGTATCTTCGGAGTCGGAGTGATAACTTCTCTCGGAGTGGCTGTTGGAGTCGGAGCCGGATACCCATTCACCAACATGAGCTTGATGTCTTCATTTTGTGTAGCTCCTTGATGATTTTTCCTTCCTTTCCGAATCCTTGCTTCTCCGTGAGTATCTTCGTTCATAACGATCATCTCTACTCCTTCTCTCCCTTGGTGGTGATTCTTTGCTTCTTCTTTTTGGAGAATCTTCTCTTCTCTTGTAGGGAGCCGTACACTCATTGGAAGAGTGTCCGGGTCTTCCACAACTGTAGCAGTTTCGCTCTCGACTAGAAGATCTTTTGTCATTGTAGGACCTTGACTTGAAGCTTCTATCTTTGCTTCTACTCTTGTAGAACTTGTTGAAGTTCTTCACCATTAAGCTCAATTCTTCATTGAAGTTTTGTTTCTCACATGATGATGTAGGGGCTTCACATGAGGCTTTGTAGGCACCATTTGATTTGTTGTGAAGTTCCTCTTTATCCTTAAGTGACTTCTCATGAGCAACAATTCTTCCAATCACCTCCGTTGGCTTGAGATCTTTGTAATTGGGCATCATTTGGATCAATGTGCACACGGTATCATATTTTCCATCCAAGGCTCTTAGAATCTTCTTGATGATGAATCTATCGGTCATCTCTTCACTTCCTAAGCCGGCAATCTCATTTGTGATGAGAGCAAGCCTAGAGTACATTTCAGCGACACCTTCACCATCCTTCATTTTGAACTTGTCAAGTTGACTTTGAAGCACATCCAACTTGGATTCCTTGACGGAGTCGGTGCCTTCGTGCATATCAATCAAAGTGTCCCAAATTTCCTTTGCATTCTCAAGACAGCTGATTTTGTTGAATTCTTCGGGGCACAATCCGTTGAAGAGAATATCACAAGCTTGAGCATTGTATTGCAACATCTTCAACTCATCCATGGTAGCTTCACGGTTTGGTTCTTTCCCATCAAAGAAGTCACCTTGCAAACCAACACACACAATAGCCCAAACGGCGGGGTTATGTCCAAGAATATGCATTTTCATTTTATGCTTCCAACTAGCAAAATTAGTACCAACAAAGTAAGGACCTCTACAGTGATAATTTCCCTCGCTAGACGCCATACTCTCCTAGGTTGCGAAACCAAGGCTATGACCACCAAAAGCTATGGAGATCAAAGCAAATGGAGACCAAAGCTCTGATACCACTTGTAGGATCGAAAGTATGTCTAGAGGGGGGTGATTAGACTACTTGACCAAATAAAAACTTAACCTTTTCCCAATTTTAGTTCTTGGCAGATTTTAGCTATTGTAGGACAAGTCAAGCAATCATCACACAATTCAAGCAAGCATGCAAAGAGTATATTGGCAGCGGAAAGTAAAGCATGCAACTTGCAAGAATGTAAAGGGAAGGGTTTGGAGAATTCAAACACAATTGGAGACACGGATGTTTTTCCCGTGGTTTGGATAGGTGGTGCTATCCTACATCCACGTTGATGGAGACTTCAACCCACGAAGGGTAACGGGCGCGCGAGTCCACAGAGGGCTCCACCCACGAAGGGTAATGGTTGCGCGAGTCCACGGAGGGCTCCACCCACGAAGGGTCCACGAAGAAGCAACCACCCACGAAGGGTCCACGAAGAAGCAACCTTGTCTATCCCACCATGGCCATCGCCCACGAAGGACTTGCCTCACTAGCAGTAGATCTTCACGAAGTAGGCGATCTCCTTGCCCTTACAAACTCCTTGGTTCAACTCCACAATCTTGTCGGAGGCTCCCAAGTGACACCTAGCCAATCTAGGAGACACCACTCTCCAAGAAGTAACAAATGGTGTGTTGATGATGAACTCCTTGCTCTTGTGCTTCAAATGATAGTCTCCCCAACACTCAACTCTCTCTCATAGGATTTGTATTTTGTGGAAAGAAGATTTGAGTGGAAAGCAACTTGGGGAAGGCTAGAGATCAAGATTCATATGGTAGGAATGGAATATCTTGGTCTCAACACATGAGTAGGTGGTTCTCTCTTAGAACATATGAGTTGGAATTGTGTATGTGTTCTCATAGCTCTCTCCACGAATTAAGAGGAGGTGGAGGGGTATATATAGCCTCCACACAAAATCCAACCGTTACACAAAGTTTTCCAATCTCGGTGGGACCGAATCAACAAACTCGGTCGGACCGAAAAGGTGAACCTAGTGACCGTTAGAGATTTTCGGTGGGACTGACATGCAACTCGGTAGGACCGATATGGTTAGGGTTTGGGCATAACGTAATCTCGGTGAGACCGATTACACAAACTCGGTGAGATCGAGTTTGGTAATAAGCTAACTAGAGAGTTGGTCAGGTAAACTCGGTGGGACCGATTTGCTCTTTCGGTGAGACCGAAAAGTTACAAAAAGGAAACAAAGAGTTTACGCTGCAATCTCGATGGGACCGATTCGCTCTTTCGGTGAGACCAAAAAGTTACGAAAGGGAAACAGAGAGTTTGCAATCCCATCTCGGTGAGACCGAGATCCCTATCGGTAGAACTGAATTGCTAGGGTTTGGCAGTGGCTTATGACAAGTGAAACTCGGTGGCGCCGGATAGAAAGAATCGGTAGGACCGAGTTTGGCTTAGGGTTTAGGTCATATGTGGATATGGGAAAGTAGTTGAGGGTTTTGGAGCATATCACTAAGCACATGAAGCAAGAGGCTCATTAAGCAACACCTCATCCCTCCTTGATAGTATTGGCTTTTCCTAAAGACTCAATGTGATCTTGGATCACTAAAATATAAAATGAAGAGTCTTGAGCTTTTGAGCTTGAGCCAATCCTTTCTCCTTAGCATTTTGAGGGTTCCACTTTCACATCCATGCCATGCCAATCATTGAGATTTCCTGAAATAGTCATCTTGGAATAGCATTAGCTCAATGAGCTATATGTTGTTATGAATTACCAAAACCACCTAGGGATAGTTGCACTTTCATGGTCTCGTTGTGTCTTAAAGAGTCCTTGGCTATGCCAACTCGGGGATGCTTCGTATGTCATGTGCACTGCCTTGTACATGATGGTGCTGTACGATCGAGCCCGTGTAGGCCCCACCCCGAAAACTTCGGACGAAATCTCTATCTTATGTTTGTTCTGACTTATTCTGCAAGCCAATCCTTTGTTTTTGTTTGGAGTTGTGGTATTCGAGTTGCTTCAATGTCAAGTGTTGATTCCATACCTTCCTCAAATGGTGTTCTCATACTCCGATGTGGATACCAATCCTTCTTGATCATCAAGATTGTCTCGTCAATCCTTTTCACCGGCGTGTTTCTCTTCAAGTGGATCCGATCATTCCAATATCAGCAAGATCTATTACTAGTTCTGAACGGTGTTGTTTTCATCCATCTCCAAGTTGCTTTTGTTTTTCCCGCCCACCCACCCCTTTTTCTGCAAGGACTTAGATTTCTTATTCAATTATCCTTCTATTGATGGGAAGCCTCTCCATTTCTTTTTACGTTAATGTTCTTATCCGGTGATTCTCATGAAGATTTTAACGGAGCTTCAAGTTCGTCACTCTTCACTCATTTTCTTCTCCGGTGGATTCAATTCAAGCTTTGTTGATCATATTCCTTTCCTCATTTCAAGGCTTTCTCATGCCGGTGCAATTCTTAATCGTTCACCTCTTGATATCCTATTATCCCGGAGTGCTCAAGATATCTTAGAAGGCTCGTCTTTTCATTCAAGATCAGTTCAACCTATTTCCAGGTTGTTATCTCATTCAATCCATTTAATTCAACCGGTGCAACCTCTCTTTTAAATCATTTCAACGGTGCTTCTCTTGAGTGGGCCCTAACCCACAGGTCTTTTCTCAGGATCTTACCTGACTCTTCCAATCTTCCCGGAGCTATCCTCATATTTCTTTTCAAAGTTTGGCATAAGAATGAGTTATCATCAGTCAAATGCTTTTCTCCAAGATCTTTCAATTTTTTTCATCATTGGCTCTACCTTTTCTATTATTCATTCCGAAGTGTCTATTTCCATCATAATTCCTAGATTTTGAAGAGAGAAGAAGATTTTCCCTCCAAATCATATCCGTTCTCTCAAGATTCATGGTGCTAGCTTGTTGCCAGCCTCTCATAATTATTTTCGATTGTGAGAATCCTTTTTCACCCATCAGGAGATATTCAAGGGTATTTTCAGTTCGATTATCCAGAGCCCATAATTTCAGAAGACTTGTTCATTCTCAGCTTTCAGCTCTCGTTCCCCAAATCTCATCGGTGCATCGTTCAAATATCCTCTAATCAGTTCATGATCTCTTCGTTCTTTTGTATCTAAACTCTCTCATGTATCTTCGTTCATTTGCTAATTCTTCTCGGTGTTCCTTTATCTACCCTTCAGTCATTTTAATTCTTACGGTGGTTCGTTCAAGAGTTTTCTTCCTTCGTGTATCATATCTATGCATTCGTGCTTTTCAAATTCTACCGGTGGATCGTTGAAGACTTTCTCAAGTTTGCGCTATATCTCGCTTAATCCTTTCTACGAGAATAAGTAGTATGCCAATTCCATTGATTGTCATCAATTTAATTGGTGAAGGATAAGCATAATGTAATTCTTATTCTTGTTTCATCCAAGTGATTAATTCCTTATTCCGGAGGCTCACAAAATTCTTGATCTCAATTGTTTCATCTTCTATTTTCCCGGAGTTCCTACCTCTCGCAATTATATCACCATGGAGATCCATCTAATCATTGCAAGGCTTCAACCTTATTCTTTTCATCCTTCATTTCGTTTGATCATTCTTTTATTACCGGAGTTCTTTATGGAGGCTACATGATGGTTCACAAAGGATGTAATTCCTTCTCGAGGTGTTCATCGAGATTCTTTTCTAAGGAACTCAAGTTTGCTTCATCTTGTAATCCGGAGTGCAATTCTTCCTTCTGTATCAATAGAGGTGGTATTATGTCATTCTTTATAATTTGAGTTCATGTTTCATGATTCACATGTTGTCAAGGATGAGATATTTTAAATCCATCAATCTCGTCAATTGAGTTATCTTGGGTTATATTTCACCTAAAACTTTCCCTAAGGATTGTTGCTAATTATGGTGCTTTTAAATGATCCAAGATCTTCTTTATCCTCCCGGTGGAAATATCTTTCTCGCCAATTTGTTCATACCAATCCAATTCTTTTCCCGCAAGTGGCAGGTTGTCACCTCTTAATTGAGATGTATTCCATAAGACCATATCAAGCGTATTCTTTTCGTTGTTGGTGTTCCAACAACTCCGTTCGACCCTTCTCCTAAAGATGCCTTTTCAAACTGTTTTGTGGCAGAACTTGGCATTTTCTTCTCCATTCTCCTATTTCTATTATCTATCTTCTATTCTTTAGTTCCGGAGGCATTGCGATGTTGTTATTTTCACCCGTCATCTCGTTTTGTCAAAGATCATGTTCTTTTCATGCCTATCCATTTAACCGGAGTGTTGTGCCCTTCTGTTCAAGTTCTTTTCGTCTTATCAAGTTTCATATCTCTTTCTACCGGAGTGCTGTCCGAATTTGTTCTTCCTTGTCCCTCTTTTCTAACAGAGTGTTTTTCAACTTCGTGCATCTCCGTTGTATTCTTTTCTCGAAATGGCTTAACCTCTCAAGGTTCTTTGGTTTCTCTCGTTTGTCAAAGAAGCAACTTAGTCTTACCTCTTCTCTTTCTCTTTCGTTTTTCACTCCGATGCCATTCTAGATCTCGGGACGAGATCCTCTCGTAGTGGTGGAGTGTTGTGACGCCCCGAGACCGATGTGCCAGTTGTCGTCCAGTTATTCGTTGTTGTTTCCATGTCATTTGCTTGCGTGTTGCATCTTGCTATGTCATCATGTGCATTGCATCATCATGTTTTCAAAACTTGCATCCGTCCCGGTCTCCTGGTTCTCTCTGTTGTCCGTTCTGAGCCCAGGTACACTTGCACGCGCCCGCGGCATGTCCGAAATATTATTTTATAAGTGGCCGGAAAATGTTCTCAAAATGGGATGAAAGTTGGCGTGCGGTGTTTTTATGTTGTAGGTAGGCCGCCTGTCAATTTTCGTCGCATTCGGAGTTCGTTTGACGCCCCAACGATTAACTATAGCGGCAGTATAGCCGGTCTAACGTTGGACGTTTTCGGTCTCCGAAAACAGTCGCCGGGCCTCCCTATCTTCTCTCCTCTCAGCTCGAGACCGTCTACACAGCCCACGACCTACTGCCAGGTCCAACCTAACCTCTCTCGTCACAGTGCACCGACCCCTCGCGCGCGCGTCCGAAATCTGTCCCGGACCCGACCCGGACTGTCGCCATCGTTGTGTCCGGAACATCCCCAAACATCTACAAAACGTCTCTGTTTTGTTAATTGGACTTCTTAGTCTATTTTTTCTTGACCGCCCGATTATGATCGGACGGACCGAATACCCCCCTAACCTAATCCAATAACGTATATAAGTGGGCAACCCTAAATTTTAGGCGACTTGTCTCATCCATCATCCTGGCCGCCGCCACCTGCCTGCCTTCTCTTTCCTCGGGATCTCACCCGATCCAATCCACAAACCAGCGCTCCCCCATGTTTCTCCTCGATCCTCATCACTCACAGCCTCCAACACCCATCGACTGAGCCAGTCGAGGGCCTCGTCCCCGAGCCGAGCTCCATGGAAGAGGTGCAGCGCTCCGTCCTTTGCTGCCTTGCGTCCGAGCACCTGCCGCATCGAGCTCCCGCAGAAGCTCCTCCGTCATGGACGCCGGGTCCCAAGGGCGTGCCTCTCCTCCTCCTACATCCCGTCGCCTCGCCGCTCCAGCAACCGGGTCATGCCACCGCTCCCCGTCTCCTCCTCCTCCTCCTCTCTTTTTCCAGCTCTCTCTCCTGAGCTCACCTCTCTCTCCCTCTCATTCTGCAAGACGCCAAATTGTTGCCGGAGCCATAAACAACGCGCCAAGTCCCGCCACCGGCAGCGCCCCAGCCGTCCTCGTCCATGCGCTCGAGACAGCGAGCTAGGACCTCGCTGCGTCCCTGGTCTCCTCCGAGCGCCGCCCCTTTGCGTTCTCCACCGCGGTCGAGCCGCCCAAGTCCCAGGACGCCATGGTCGGCCTCCTCTGTTCAATCACCATGGCGCCTCGACCTCCTCTCCAGCCGCGCGCTAAAACCAGTTCCTCTTCGCCCAGATCCGCCGCCCTGCTCTGTTCTTCGCCGTTTGCCGCTAGGACCTGCGCCGCCGGAGTCATCCTCCTCGCCTGCAACCACGGCAGCACCAAGCTTCTGTGCCCGCGGCCCCTGCCTCGACCGTCTCCTGTTCGTCGGGAGAGGACGAACGCCTCGAGCGTTGACTGCGTCCACCTCCTCGCTAGGCCAAACACGCTCCTCCTTGCCCCTGTCAGCCCAAGATGCAAGCCGGCCTGTTAGCCCAATGTGAGATTTCCGCCCAGCCCTTGGACCGTGCATGTTTAACAACTATAAAATATGGTTTAGGGCAGAACAGTACCATAACCAAAATATGCTCATGAGGATTTTCTGGATTTGTTGTTCGTTGTTTCCGGACCCATTTAAATTGTTTAGATAGTATAGTTTTATTATGCTTCACCCTCTTGCCATGTTAATCAACATTTAATCTTGTTGGGTACATAAACGAGAGAGAGCTAAATAAGTCATGTGGTGTTTTCTTCAATATGCAACTCCGTTGCATATTGAGCTCCACTTAATTTGTAGTTTTGTTTGTGCACTTTGCCATGCCATGCCTCTTTAAACCGGACATGCATCATACTTGGTTGCGCATCGTGCCATGCTTATGTGTTGTTTGTTTACTATGTTGTGTGCTTCTTTCCGGTGTTGCTTCTTAGGGTTGGTTCCGGTAATGTCGTGATTGTGAGGATCCGTTCGACTTCGCCCGTGTGTCTTCTTCGTGGACTCGTTCTTCTTCCTTGCGGGATTTCAGGCAAGATGACCATACCCTCGAAATCACTTCTATCTTTGCTTGCTTAGTTGCTCGCTCTTTTGCTATGCCTATGATGCGATACCTACCACTTGCTCATCATGCCACCCATATTGTTGAACCAAGCCTCTAACCCACCTTGTCCTAGCAAACCGTTGATTGGCTATGTTACCGCTTTGCTCAGCCCCTCTTATAGCGTTGTTAGTTGCAGGTGAAGATTGAAGTTTGTTCCTTGTTGGGACATGGAGATGTTGTTCCTTGTTGGAACAGTTTACTTGTTGGGATATCACAATATATCTTATTTAATTAATGCATCTATATACTTGGTAAAGGGTGGAAGGCTCGGCCTTATGCCTGGTGTTTTGTTCCACTCTTGCCGCCCTAGCTTCCGTCATATCGGTGTTATGTTCCTGGATTTTGCGTTCCTTACGCGGTTGGGTTATAATGGGAACCCCTTGATAGTTCGCCTTGATTAAAGCTTTTCCAGCAATGCCCAACCTTGGTTTTACCATTTGCCACCTAGCCTTTTATTTTCCCTTGGGAGTCGTGCTCCTGAGGGTCATCATTATTTTACCCCCCCCCCCCCCCCCCCCCGAGCCAGTGCTCCTCTCAGTGTTGGTCCAACCTGTTAGCTGCCGGTGGCCACCAGGGGAAACTCTGGGCTGGCCTACCCGTACCTAAGACAATCTGAGTGTGCCCTGAGAACGAGATATGTGCAGCTCCTATCGGGATTTGTCGGCACATTCGGGCGGTGTTGCTGGATTGGTTTGAACTTGTCGAAGTGTCTTGAAGAACCGGGATACCGAGTCTGATCGGAATGTCTCGGGAGGAGGTCTATTCCTTCGTTGACCGTGGGAGCTTGTGATGGGCTAAGTTGGGACACCCCTGCAGGGATTTGAACTTTCGAAAGCTGTGCCCGCGGTTATGGGCAGATGGGAATTTGTTAATGTCCAGTTGTAGATAACTTGAACCTTAACTTAATTAAAATACATCAACCGCGTGTGTAACCGTGATGGTGTCTTCTCGGCGGAGTCCGGGAAGTGAACACGGTGTTGGAGTTATGCTTGACGTTGGTTGTTTTAGGATCACTTCTTAATCATAATTTTATCGACCGTGCTTTGCCTTCTCTTCTCTCTCTCATTTGCGTATGTTAGCCACCATATATGCTAGTCGCTTGCTGTAGCTCCACCTCATACCTTTTACCTTACCCATAAGTTTAAATAGTCTTGATCGCGAGGGTGCAAGATTGCTGAGTCCTTGTGGCTCACAGATACTTCCAAAACCTGTTTGCAGGTGCCGATGTTACAGAGCAGGTGACGCAACCAAGCTCAAGGAGGAGCTCGATGAAGATCTTGTCCTTTGTGTTGTTTCGTTCTAGTTGATCAGTACTGTAGCCCAGTTGGGGTCGATCGGGGACCTTTGTCGCTTTTGGGGTTCATCTTTTATTTTGGTTCCGTAGTCGGACCATGAGTGTATTTGGATGATGTAATGTTTTATTCATGTAATTGTGTGAAGTGGCGATTGTAAGCCAACTATGTATCTTTCCCTTATGTATTACATGGGTTGTGTGAAGATTACCTCATTTGCGACATTGCTTTCAATGCGGTTATGCCTCTAAGTCGTGCTTCGACACGTGGGAGATATAGCTGCATCGAGGGCGTTACACAATTGCAAGCAAAGCGTTGTGGCGGGATCTACATGTGAAGCAGAGTACATGGCCGCCTCAGAGGCAGCACACAAAGCAGTCTGGGTGAAGGAGTTCATTACCGACCTAGGAGTCATACCCAATGCGTCGGGCCCGATGACTCTCTTCTGTGACAAAAACGGAGCTATTGCCCTTGCCAAGGAGCCCAGGTTTTACAGGAAGACCAGGCATATCAAGTGTCGCTTCTGTAGGATCGAAAGTATGTCTAGAGGGAGGGTGATTAGACTACTTGACCAAATAAAAACTTAACCTTTTCCCAATTTTAGTTCTTGGCAAATTTTAGCTATTGTAGGACAAGTCAAGCAATCATCACACAATTCAAGCAAGCATGCAAAGAGTATATTGGCAGCGGAAAGTAAAGCATGCAACTTGCAAGAATGTAAAGGGATGGGTTTGGAGAATTCAAACGCAATTGGAGACACGGATGTTTTTCCCATGGTTCGGATAGGTGGTGCTATCCTACATCCACGTTGATGGAGACTTCAACCCACAAAGGGTAACGGTTGCGCGAGTCCACAGAGGGCTCCACCCACGAAGGGTAATGGTTGCGCGAGTCCACGGAGGGCTCCACCCACGAAGGGTCCACGAAGAAACAACCACCCACGAAGGGTCCACGAAGAAGCAACCTTGTCTATCCCACCATGGCCATCGCCCACGAAGGACTTGCCTCACTAGCGGTAGATCTTCACGAAGTAGGCGATCTCCTTGCCCTTACAAACTCCTTGGTTCAACTCCACAATCTTGTCGGAGGCTCCCAAGTGACACCTAGCCAATCTAGGAGACACCACTCTCCAAGAAGTAACAAATGGTGTGTTGATGATGAACTCCTTGCTCTTGTGCTTCAAATGATAGTCTCCCCAACGCTCAACTCTCTCTCATAGGATTTGGATTTTGTGGAAAGAAGATTTGAGTGGAAAGCAACTTGGGGAAGGCTAGAGATCAAGATTCATATGGTAGGAATGGAATATCTTGGTCTCAACACATGAGTAGGTGGTTCTCTCTCAGAACATATGAGTTGGAATTGTGTATGTGTTCTGATGGCTCTCTCCACGAATGAAGAGGAGGTGGAGGGGTATATATAGCCTCCACACAAAATCCAGACGTTACACACAGTTTTCCAATCTTGGTGGGACCGAATCAACAAACTCGGTCGGACCGAAAAGGTAAACCTAGTGACTGTTAGAGATTTTCGGTGGGACTGACATGGAACTCGGTAGGACCGATATGGTTAGGGTTTGGGCATAACGTAATCTCGGTGAGACCGATTACATAAACTCGGTGAGACCGAGTTTGGTAATAAGCTAACCAGAGAGTTGGTCAGGCAAACTCGGTGGGACCGATTTGCTCTTTCGGTGAGACCGAAAAGTTACAAAAGGGAAACAAGGAGTTTACATTGCAATCTGGTGGGACCGATTCGCTCTTTCGGTGAGACCGAAAAGTTACGAAAGGGAAACAGAGAGTTTGCAATCCCATCTCGGTGAGACCGAGATCCCTATCGGTAGAACCGAATTGCTAAGGTTTGGCAGTGGCTTATGACAAGTGAAACTCGGTGGCGCCGGATAGAAAGAATCGGTAGGACCGAGTTTGGCTTAGGGTTTAGGTAATATGTGGATATGGGAAAGTAGTTGAGGGTTTTGGAGCATATCACTAAGCACATGAAGCAAAAGGCTCGTTAAGCAAAACCTCATCCCTCCTTGATAGCATTGGCTTTTCCTAAAGAATCAATGTGATCTTGGATCACTAAAATATAAAATGAAGAGTCTTGAGCTTTTGAGCTTGAGCCAATCCTTTGTCCTTAGCATTTTGAGGGTTCCACTTTCACATCCATGCCATGCCAATCATTGAGCTTTCCTGAAATAGTCATCTTGTAATAGCATTAGCTCAATGAGCTATATGTTGTTATGAATTACCAAAACCACCTAGGGATAGTCGCACTTTCAATCTCCCCCTTTTTGGTAATTGATGACAACATATAGATCAAAGCTTCGACAAATGATAATAAGCATGAAATATATCGTCGCTTTGAGAAGTATGTGACAAGTAAGAGCTCCCCCTAATTTTGTGCATATTTAAAATTTGCTTTGGACTGCAAATGCACAAAGAGTTAGAGTCATGGGTTACTCTTCCATGTCACATACATCTTGGTGGAGCGCTTAAAATGATAAGAATGAAATACATGCACTCATCACCAAGAATAGTGAATGATCACATAAGATAGATAAGATGATAATATTAAGCAAACATTAAGTGTAGCTTATGATCAAACACATGATCATCAATGTCTCACGAGCAATGACATAGTATCTCACACAAAAGCAAACAAAGTTCGAAAAACCACCAAATAAAACAAGAGAGAATAAAAGCAACACTCTCTCTCTCGAAGCCTATGATCTATACATTTTCTCCCCCTTTGGCAACAAGTAACCAAAAAGTTCCTAGAAAATGCATAGTGCTAAGTCGACACTCAGGCTTGATCTTCAGGTGGTGGTGGAGTCCGGAGCAATGAATCTCTCCTGAGTTTCATATCCTCAGCCACAGGATGAGCATCGTTGTGGTCTGGGATCTTGGGCTTGAGCTTTCTAAGAACATTCTCTTCTTCTTCTTCTGCAGCTTCAGGCACTGGGTCCTTGTTCTTCTCAGTAGCTGGGATGCTTCTTGTGTTCCTCTTTGGCTTTGGCTTTGGAGCTGGCTTGGCCTTGGAAGCAGCTGCCCCTGTTCTTATGGCATCACCCATCAGCTTGGGTGCCTTAGGTGCTGGTGCAGCTACCTGTTCTTCTTCCTCCTCATATTCCATGATGGAAGCCTTGCCAAGCACTCTGGCTACAGTTTTCTTCATCCTTTCTTTCCTCTTCTTGCCTTCAGCAGCAACTGGCTCAATGGGAGTGGGCTTCTCAGTTGAAGCTCTGGCCTTTGACATAGGCTGCCTGCCTGCTGGCCTTTTGATCATCATCCCTAGTTTTATGTCCTGTGCTGGCTCAACTCTCTTGGAAGTTGCTTCCTCTTCTGCCACATAATCCTCATCTTCTGAGTCTGAGGTTCTCTTCTTTCTCTGTCTTGTGGCAGCTTTAGGCAGATTGCTAGGGGTGCTCCTACTGCCATCATCTGAGGAACTTGAGGGACTAGTGCCCTCACTCATCTGCACTTGCTGCTCTGACAAGTTCTGGCTATCACTTTGGTCTGACATGATGCAAACTCTGACTGCTGACCCTGTGAATAGGTTATAGATGAGATAGAGTGGATAAGCATCACAAAATGCAGAGATTTTTGCAAAAGAACAATTCAAAAACTTAGTTTTAGTTTCCCACTGAAAGCATCTCGGATCTACCGATTTCTAAACTCGGTGATACCGAAGCAGTTTTGGCACCTAAACTAGTGAACTCGGTCAGACCGAGTCACAGTTCGGTGGCACCGAGACTGCTAGGGTTTCACAGAGTTCCAAAATCGGTCACACCGATAAGTAATTCTCGGTCAGAACGAGTCTCACTTGTGCAATGGCATAAGCCAAATCGGTGGGACCGAGTTTTTCAACTCGGTGGGTCCGAGAAGGTTTCGGCGGAAACCTAACCCTAAAATTTTCGAATTAAACCTAATCTACGAGTTCATTGACTGGATAGAAGTTTAACAAACGTGGCAAGAATCATGATGATCACAATGTGCTAAGAATCGGATTGGGGAATAGCACAAAGATCGAGTCCATACCCTAGTTCGGCGGAGACTCGCTATAGCGGCAATGGCGGGGTTGAATTTCCATTGACGGCGACGGAGACCAGCGACTGGAGGCGGCTGGCGGCGAGGAGACGATCCGGAGACCAAGTTGGCAGAGCAGGCTATCGCGCGGGCGAAGGGGTTCGGAGAAATTTCCAAATTTTTGCCCGTGACTGTATATAGCCCGAACCTGTCGGTGTGACCAAGTGGAACAACTCGGTGGCACCGAGATGCAAAACTGTATACAGTTGTTGCAACTCGGTGTGACCGAATGGTTCAAATCGGTTGCATCGAGATCGAAAACCTAGATCAACTTAATGTTCTCGGTAGGACCGAAAGTAGGGTATCGGTCAGACCGAGAATCATAAAGAGGTTTTGGAAGTTTAAGTCTATGACGAATCGGGGACTCCGAGCGCTCCTCACACAGAGTGGTTCGAATCTGACTTGATCAAATTTTGTGATGTAGCATGAATAGAGTTTGAGACGAGAAAAGCATAGATAGCTAGAGGAGGTTCTTAGGCATTCTTGTCCATCCACTTGGCAAAAGGAAATAAAACCAAACAATCAAAACAACAAGTGGATGTCCTCGAATGAGTAAAATATGCAACCAGCATGCTCACACAATAAGATGGCAAATGAAATATGTGACAAGGCATGCACAACCAATCCTAGCATCTATCAAGCAATTTGCGATTACAAGGTCATCTATATATGAGTATATTGACTTAGGAGTCAAGTGAGAACACTTGATCATAGGTCATACTCATCGTTTAAGCTCAAGTGGGGTTACCACTTTTACATAAAGCATTGTTGTGTTCACATCTTTAGAGTTGCTTTAGCTCAAGTCTTAGAGTAAAGCTCCCCCTAGATGTGATATCCCCCCTTAGAGGGATGAACTAACCTCGGGTTTTGTCGATGATGACTTCATGTAGATGTTGAAGATGTGGATGCTCAATGTTGATGTAGATCACTTCGAGCTATCCATTTGAGTGAATTGCACTTTCAATACCTACATGGGTTAGTCCCACAAGGAACAAACAAGGATATCCATAGACATAGAGTGATGCACACACAAGATGATGTCCATGAAAACTTTTAGGTTACCTTGTCCCTTGTCTTACCAACAAGAGGGTTTGTGACTCCTTGAACTAGTGCAAGATGTGGAAGTTGATTGCACTTGTTCTTGCCAAAATGATAAGAGTGAAGTATGTTGGCGGAGTCACCCTCAAGAACTCTCTAGTTCTTCTTCTTTTGGATCCACACCATCTTGATGGGAATCCTTGGAGTTGTAGTCGTACTTGATGAAGTGGAACTTGAAGTAGTCTTGGGAATCCACTTGACTAAGGTCTTAGGAGCTTCTTCAAATGCATCAATTTCCTCTTGAAGCTTGTCCTTGCCTTTTTGCTTGTAGTCTTGTGGTGGAAGATCATCTTGAGCTTGTGTCCCCTTGAAAGAAGTATCATACTTCTCTTGTTGAGGAACAAACTTTGTCTTGGGGTATTGATCTTCTTCCCACTCAACTCCATTGGCATTGAACTTTCGTTCAAAACCAACACCTTGATTCTTCCGGTGCATTCCTTGCTTGCACACAATTTCCACGAATTGCTTATTGCCGGCAAGGCTTTTGTACACTCCTTTCTCTATAATTCCCTTCAATAAGCTATTTTCTTGCACAAGTGTAACTTGGCTAAGAGAATCATTAGTGGAATCAAGAGAACTACTAGAAGCAACAATATTGGATTTAGCATGATCATTGTTACTGCTAGAGGAAGAATCTTTCTTGTTCTTGTTACTAGACTTGACTTGAAGCATGTAAGTGGATAAGAGTAAACGCTTGGCAATGTAAGAAGAACTTTTCTTGCGGAGATCATCATTGATTGCTTTTAAGAACTCATGCTCTTGCTCAAGATTGAGCTTTTCAAAGCGTAATTTCTCATGAGCTCTTAAAAGTTCTCAATGATCTTCGAAGATAGTTTCATGAGCTAACTTAAGAGTGTTTAGTTCTTTAGTTAGAGCCTCAATCTTCTCCTTATCATTGTCATTCGTTTTATCTTGATTAGCATGATTAATTGACGTTTCATCATAGTATTCATCACTAGAGTTGTCAACAAGCAAATCATCACCTACCAAGTCATCTTCATCACTATTGAAATCAACATACTCGGGGTGTGTTACCTTAGGACCTTTGGCCATGAAGCATCTTCCAATTCCTTCATTTGGTGAGTCAAATATGTCGTAGGAGTTGGTTGATACAAGTGCTACACCGGCAACACCTTCATCTTGAGTATCTTCGGAGTCGGAGTGATAACTTCTCTCGGAGTGGTTGTCGGAGTCGGAGCCGGATACCCATTCACCAACATGAGCTTGATGTCTTCGTTTTGTGTAGCTCCTTGATGATTTTTCCTTCCTTTCCGAATCCTTGCTTCTCCGTGAGTATCTTCGTTCATAACGATCATCTCTACTCCTTCTCTCTCTTGGTGGTGATTCTTTGCTTCTTCTTTTTGGAGAATCTTCTCTTCTCTTGTAGGGAGCCGTACACTCATTGGAAGAGTGTCCGGGTCTTCCACAACTGTAGCAGTTTCGCTCTCGACTAGAAGTTCTTTTGTCATTGTAGGACCTTGACTTGAAGCTTCTATCTTTGCTTCTACTCTTGTAGAACTTGTTGAAGTTCTTCACCATTAAGCTCAATTCTTCATTGAAGTTTTGTTTCTCACTTGATGATGTAGGGGATTCACATGAGGCTTTGTAGGCACCACTTGATTTGTTGTGAAGTTCCTCTTTATCCTTAAGTGACATCTCATGAGCAACAATTCTTCCAATCACCTCCGTTGGCTTCAGATCTTTGTAATTGGGCATCATTTGGATCAATGTGCACACGGTATCATATTTTCCATCTAAGGCTCTTAGAATATTCTTGATGATGAATCTATCGGTCATCTCTTCACTTCCTAAGCCGGCAATCTCATTTGTGATGAGAGCAAGCCTAGAGTACATTTCAGCGACACCTTCACCATCCTTCATTTTGAACTTGTCAAGTTGACTTTGAAGCACATCCAACTTGGATTCCTTGACAGAGTCGGTACCTTCGTGCATATCAATCAAAGTGTCCCAAATTTCCTTTGCATTCTCAAGACGGCTGATTTTGTTGAATTCTTCGGGGCACAATCCGTTGAAGAGAATATCACAAGCTTGAGCATTGTATTGCAACATCTTCAACTCATCCGCGGTAGCTTCACGGTTTGGTTCTTTCCCATCAAAGAAGTCACCTTGCAAACCAACACACACAATAGCCCAAACGGCGGGGTTATGTCCAAGAATATGCATTTTCATTTTATGCTTCCAACTAGCAAAATTAGTACCATCATAGTAAGAACCTCTACGGTGATAATTTCCCTCGCTAGACGCCATACTCTCCTAGGTTGTGAAACCAAGGCTATGACCACCAAATGCTATGGAGATCAAGGCAAATGGAGACCAAAGCTCTGATACCACTTGTAGGATTGAAAGTATGTCTAGAGGGGGGGTGATTAGACTACTTGACCAAATAAAAACTTAACCTTTTCCCAATTTTAGTTCTTGGCAGATTTTAGCTATTGTAGGACAAGTCAAGCAATCATCACACAATTCAAGCAAGCATGCAAAGAGTATATTGGCTGCGGAAAGTAAAGCATGCAACTTGCAAGAATGTAAAGGGAAGGGTTTGGAGAATTCCAACGCAATTGGAGACACGGATGTTTTTCCCGTGGTTCGGATAGGTGGTGCTATCCTACATCCACGTTGATGGAGACTTCAACCCACAAAGGGTAACGGTTGCGCGAGTCCACAGAGGGCTCCACCCACGAAGGGTAATGGTTGCGCGAGTCCACGGAGGGCTCCACCCATGAAGGGTCCACGAAGAAGCAACCACCTACGAAGGGTCCACGAAGAAGCAACCTTGTCTATCCCACCATGGCCATCACCCACGAAGGACTTGCCTCACTAGCGGTAGATCTTCACGAAGTAGGCGATCTCCTTGCCCTTACAAACTCCTTGGTTCAACTCCACAATCTTGTCGGAGGATCCCAAGTGACACCTAGCCAATCTAGGAGACACCACTCTCCAAGAAGTAACAAATGGTGTGTTGATGATGAACTCCTTGCTCTTGTGCTTCAAATGATAGTCTCCCCAACACTCAAATCTCTCTCATAGGATTTGGATTTTGTGGAAAGAAGATTTGAGTGGAAAGCAACTTGGGGAAGGCTAGAGATCAAGATTCATATGGTAGGAATGGAATATCTTGGTCCCAACACATGAGTAGGTGGTTCTCTCTCAGAACATATGAGTTGGAATTGTGTATGTGTTCTGATGGCTCTCTCCATGAATGAAGAGGAGGTGGAGGGGTATATATAGCCTCCACACAAAATCCAACCGTTTCACACAGTTTTCCAATCTTGGTGGGACCGAATCAACAAACTCGGTCGGACCGAAAAGGTAAACCTAGTGACCGTTAGAGATTTTCGGTGGGACTGACATGCAACTCGGTAGGACCAATATGGTTAGGGTTTGGGCATAACGTAATCTCGGTGAGACCGATTACACAAACTCGGTGAGACCGAGTTTGGTAATAAGCTAACCAGAGAGTTGGTCAGGCAAACTCGGTGGGACCGATTTGCTCTTTCGGTGAGACCGAAAAGTTACAAAAGGGAAACAAAGAGTTTACATTGCAATCTCGATGGGACCGATTCGCTCTTTCGGTGAGACCGAAAAGTTACGAAAGGGAAACAGAGAGTTTGCAATCCCATCTCGGTGAGACCGAGATCCCTATCGGTAGAACCGAATTGCTAGGGTTTGGCAGTGGCTTATGACAAGTGAAACTCGGTGGCGCCGGATAGAAAGAATCGGTAGGACCGAGTTTGGCTTAGGATTTAGGTCATATGTGGATATGGGAAAGTAGTTGAGGGTTTTGGAGCATATCACTAAGCACATGAAGCAAAAGGCTCATTAAGCAACACCTCATCCCTCCTTGATAGTATTGGCTTTTCCTAAAGACTCAATGTGATCTTGGATCACTAAAATATAAAATGAAGAGTCTTGAGCGTTTGAGCTTGAGCCAATCCTTTGTCCTTAGCATTTTGAGGGTTCCACTTTCACATCCATGCCATGCCAATCATTGAGCTTTCCTGAAATAGTCATCTTGGAATAGCATTAGCTCAATGAGCTATATGTTGTTATGAATTACCAAAACCACCTAGGGATAGTTGTACTTTCAGCTTCAACTCCATTCGTGAAAGTGTTCAAAATGGAGACATGGAGATTTGTAAAGTACATACGGACCTGAATGTAGCAGATCCGTTGACTAAACCTCTCCCTAGAGCAAAACATGATCAACACCAGAATTCCATGGGTGTTTGATTCATCACAATGTAACTAGATGATTGACTCTAGTGCAAGTGGGAGATTGTTGGAAATATGCCCTAGAGGCAATAATAAAATGATTATTATATTTCCTTGTTCATGATAATTGTCTATTATTCATGCTATAATTGTATTATCCGGAAATCGTAATACATGTGTGAATACATAGACCACAATGTGTCCCTAGTAAGCCTCTAGTTGACTAGCTCGTTGATCAATAGATAGTCATGGTTTCCTGGCTATGGACATGGGGATGTCATTGATAACGGTGTCACATCATTAGGAGAATGATGTGATGGACAAGACCCAGACCTAAGCATAGCACAAAGATCGTGTAGTTCGATTGCTGTAGCTTTTCTGGTTGTCAGGTATCATTTCCTTAGACCATGAGATTGTGCAACTCCCGGATACCGTAGGAGTGCCTTGGGTGTGCCAAACGTCACAACGTAACTGGTGACTATAAAGGTACATTACAGGTATCTCCGAAAGTGTCTGTTGGGTTGGCACGAATCGAGACTGGGATTTGTCACTCCGTATGACGGAGAGGTATCTCTGGGCCCACTCGGTAATGCATCATCATAATGAGCTCAATGTGATCAAGTGGTTGATCACGGGATCATGCATTACGGTACGAGTAAAGTGACTTGCTGGTAACGAGACTGAACAAGGTATTGGGATACCGACGATCGAGTCTCGGGCAAGTAACGTACCGATTGATAAAGGGAATTGAGTACGGGATTAATTAGGTCCTCGACATCGTGGTTCATCCGATGAGATCATCGAGGAGCATGTGGGAGCCAACATGGGTATCGAGATCCCGCTGTTGGTTATTGACCAAAGAGTCGTCTCGGTCATGTCTGCTTGTCTCCCGAACCCGTAGGTTCTACACACTTAAGGTTCGGTGACGCTAGGGTTGTATAGATATGAGTATGCAGTAATCCGAAAGTTGTTCGGAGTCCCGGATGAGATCCTGGACATCACGAGGAGTTCCGGCATTGTCCGAAGGTGAAGAATTATATATAGGAAGTGTAGTTTCGGCCATCGGGAAAGTTTCGGGGTCACCGGTATTGTACCGGGACCACCGGATGGGTCCCGGGGGTCCATCGGGTGGGGCCACCCATCCCGGAGGGTCCCATGGGCTGAAGTGGGGAGGGGAACTAGCCCATAGTGGGCTGGTGCGCCCCCCCCTTGGCCCCCCCATGCGCCTAGGGTTGGGAACCCTAGGGGAGGGGGCGCCTCCACTTTCCTTGGGGGGTACTCCACCCCCTTGGCCGCCGCCCCCCTAGGAGATCCCATCTCCTAGGGCCGGCGCACCCCCCTAGGGGACCTATATAAAGGGGGGGAGGGAGGGAAGCCGCACCTCAAGCCTTGGCGCCTCCCTCTCCCCTGCTACACCTCTCCCTCTCGCAGAAGCTCGGCGAAGCCCTGCTGCGTTCACTGCTGCATCCACCACCACGCCGTCGTGCTGCTGGATCTTCATCAACCTCTCCTTCCCCCTTGCTGGATCAATAAGGAGGAGACGTCATTCGCTCCGTATGTGTGTTGAACGAGGAGGTGCCGTCCGTTCGGCACTTGGTCATCGGTGATTTGGATCACGGCGAGTACAACTCCATCATCCCCGTTCTCTTGAACGCTTCTGCGCGCGATCTACAAGGGTATGTAGATGCACTCTCCTCTCCTTGCTAGTTGACTCCATAGATTGATCTTGGTGAAACGTAGGAATTTTTTTTGTTTTCTGCTACGATCCCCAACAAACCCTACGTCCTGCTTGATTAATATTGATGATATGGGTAGTACAAGAGTAGATCTACCACGAGATCAGAGAGGCTAAACCCTAGAAGCTAGCCTATGGTATGATTGTTGTTCTGTATGTTGTCCTACGAACTAAAACCCTTCGGTTTATATAGACACCGGAGAGGGCTAGGGTTACACAAAGTCGGTTACAATGGTAGGAGATCTACATATCCGTATCGCCAAGCTTGCCTTCCACGCCAAGGAAAGTCCCTTCCAGACACGGGACGGAGTCTTCAATCTTGTATCTTCATAGTCCAGGAGTCCGGCTGAAGGTATAGTCCGGCCATCTGGACACCCCCTAATCCAGGACTTCCTTAGTAGCCCCTGAACCAGGCTTCAATGACGACGAGTCCGGCGCGCAGATTGTCTTCGGCATTGCAAGGCGGGTTCCTCCTCCAAGTACTTCATAGAAGATTTTGAACACAAAGATAGTGTCCAGCTTTGCAAAATAAGTTTCAACATATTGCCATAGAGAGAATAATATTTACACAAATCTAATCGGCTGACATATTCCATAGTGTGACACACCACGGCCAAGCCTTTATCCGAGTCGTTTTATTATCCCACCTCAGCGCGTCATGCGAGGCGGTTTCCTTGGCACGTCTTGTTAAAGCAGAGATCGCGTCCCCCTTATTCTGGGATTCTCATCAATACGGGCATGGGTAACCCAACCGCTTCTAGGACTCCTAGATTAGAGGCAAGTCCAAATGGACACGGAGAGGACGCTTGATATTCACCCTCTTTATAAAGGGACAAGGCTTTTATTTTTCCCTCCCGTGCTCAATCGAATCCTTCCCCCACCTCAAGCTCAAACGCCCAAAGTTCAGGTCCGGTTCTCCGAACCTTCAGTCATGTCCGGATCTAGCCTTCAAGGCTGATGGATGCCTTCCTCCATCACGGAAGAAGACATCAAAAAGTTGAGGGAGGCCAGATATCTGACCGCCGAGATTTTGCATCGGCTGCCTCCCCGAGGGTAGGCCGTCCCCTCCCCCGAACCCAACGAGACCGTCGTGTTCGTCTCCCACTTCCTCCGAGGTCTAGGCCTTGCTCTGGATCCTTTCGTCAGGGGCTTGATGTTTTATTACGGGCTAGATTTCCATGATCTAGCTCCGGACTCCTTTCTTCATATCACGACATTTATTGTCGTGTGTGAGGCCTTCCTCCGAGTTACCCCTCACTTTGGCCTATGGCTCAAGACCTTTGAAGTAAAGCCGAAGATGATCGAGGGGTAACATGCAGCGTGTGGAGGTGCCTCAATACGCAAGATGACGAGAGCTCCATGGCCCAAAGGTTCCATCACAGAGGTGTCTGAATTGTGGCAACAGGAGTGGGTCTACATCACGGCTCCTAGAAGTGCCAAGTGGGCGGCCGCCCCTGTTTTACGCTCAGGCCCTCCACCACAACTGATGTCATGGATCAGTAGAGGTCTGAGCTGGGGTCCAGCCAAGGACGTGCCTATACTGCAAAGCCCCATTCGAGATCTCTTCAATGGAGATTTCATTTTGGTTGCGGTAATACAAGTTATGCTGGTTCGTTAAGTCCAGCCTTGCAAACGCCGGCCCCTTCGATTGTGGGAGTTCAATCCCGAGGGACTGCGTGTCATTCAAAATTTTCTTGTCTTGACGCACGAGGAGATGTACAAGTCATTCTTCGGACCTCAGGTAGAGTGTCCGGAAATCACCGAGGACGTGGGCATGAGTAGTAACCGCGCCGCCGAACAGGTAAGGAATCTTCCGGCCGAACATACTATCTCTCCTTTGTTACGAAGTTATTTCTGAGAGTTCGCTTTTTGACCAGGACTGGCTAACAAAGGCGAAGTTGATTTGGTGTTCGGCCCCCCTCCCTGAGGGTTTGGAAAATCCGGTATTGGAAAAGATGCTCCAGACCGCACCTTGCCCGGAGCCCTTGAAGGAAGATACTGTGGAGGATAATACGGGCGGACGCGGGCCCCCAACGCTGCCCATTCTAACCGAGGGAGCGAGCGTCTCCATGAAGGAAGACGACCAGCAGAGGAAAAGGACTGCGCCTGGTGATTCAGAAGCAGAAGCTTCCAAACGGGAGAAGAAGTCTCCCATAGAGGGTCCTACCTTGGGGGGTGTTGTTGCCACAAAAAGTCCGCGGGGGGATCAATTCACCCGCGAGTCGTAAGTGACCCAAAATACTTTAATAGTACAGATATGCCATCTTTTTCTTCTGAGAAAATAACCAGCACATATATCTTTGCAGTTCGGGCCTTAGCCCCTCTCAAATGAGCTCGTCTTCGGGGGATCTTCTTCTAGAGAAGATGGAGAGGGAATCGCCTCCTCCGGACTCCAACGCTCCGGAAGCGGGCGACCCCGAAGTGTCGTCGCGGAGGGCCTCTCCGAGTCGGGTGAGGCCAGAAGATAATCCCATTGACCCCCGAAGCTCCCAGTGTCCTGCTCCCGAAGAGAGCAGACAAAAGAGTCCGACACCGTCTAGTGTGCGATCGGATGTTCTGAGGGAGTTGGTGGGGCGAGCGGCCATCTCAGATGAACACTGTGTGCTGATGAATACGGTGATGAAGAGAATCTCGTCCGCCGAAAGCGGATTGCATGAAGCTTTTATGAGTCTACTGACAGGCTTTGAGGTACGTAAAAGAATGTATGATAGTCCTGCACATGCTAGGTGTGCCCTGTGTAGATAGTAGCCCCTGAGACTCTGGTTGTCATCGGAAACGATGACGAACAGAGGATCATATTCCCAGGTAATAACCATATTGCCTCTATGTGCAGGTGATGGAAGCTCCAGTGGCTAGCCGGACTAGCGAGTTTGCCCATTTAGAACGGCAGTTGGATGCGGCAGACGCCGACATCGAGCTTGTTAACAAAAGGCTTGACGAGGCACAGGTAAGTGTCATTATCTGGTAAACGCCACATAGGAAGAGCAGCATGATGCCAGTATCTTTAATATGTTGTGACTGCAGATGGAGCTGCCACTGTTGAAGCCTTGCGGGCAGAACTTGCCCGAGCCAAGGAACAAGCGAGGTTGGTTAATGCGGCTGCTTTGAAGGCGGCCGAAGAGTTGCAAGCCGAGAAGGCCGCACATGGCGAGAGCCGAGATAAGATGGCCAAGATGGCCATAGAATTAAAAGCCACCACCGACCGTTGTCGGGTTCTTGAAAAGGAAAACCAAGCGAAGGCATCAGACCTTGAGAAGGCTGCTGCGACGAGAAAAGACCTCCGCTCTGCTATGAGGGCAAAGAAGGAGGAGTTGCAGGAAGCGAGGGATATTGTAGCTGGGAAATCCTTTATGCTGCGGAGGAAGTTCGGAGATCCACGGTATGCCCCTTTGGATCGGCTGTGGAGTTCGGAGGATGTGTATATGGATTTGGCGGCGAGCGCTACCGATGCGGCCAAGTACTTCCAGGGTCAGACGGACCGTGAAGTAGACCAGCTGTTTTGGAGACAATTCCATTCTCCCGCGCGTCCGCTTTCATTGACTGATCAATTAGCCGAATGGGCCGAACTGAATAGGTTGTCCGGACTCGCCATGAGGTCTGTTGTGGATCAGCTATGGCCGGAAAGGCCAAAACCGAACAGCTATTTCAGCTTGGTGCAGCAGTTCCTTGACGTGGTACCGCGCATTAATGCGATGAAGAGGTCGGCGTGCATAGAGGGCTCACGGATGGCCTTTACCCGTGTTAAAGCATACTGGGCGGAGATGGATGCTACCACTGTTGCAGCGCGGGATTCGGCCATAGGTCGAAGGGCTGCTGAGCACTACTTTCAAGAAGTTCTTGAGGGTGCTCGTTTGATAGAGACCCAGCGCTCAAAAAATATTATGTTTGAGTGATATGTAATCTCATTGTAAGTGAAATGCTTTTATAAATTTTACAAGGCTATTTTTATACTTTTGCCTGAAAGTAATATGATGCCTCCTGGGCGGCCGTTTATGTATACATGTGTATAACCTGAAAGATTGCAGCCGTCGGCTTCAACCCCCACGCATATAATGTGGAGGTGCTCGCAAAAAACACGCGTTCACACTTAACCCAACGTCTTGGTCCTATTAAGGAGGTGATAGCGGAGCGGGCGAGGCAACCGGACTATATTGCTTTAGCACTTTCACTTAGCCATAGGAGTTTGACAGTGGGGCTACTAGATAGCCCCTGGTGGCTCCGCACTCGCCCGATTCCGTGGTGCGTACATGCCTGGCCGGAAAACGACCCTTTTGTTAAGGCGGAGGAATTCTAACATTCCCACAGGTCATCGAGTGGTTGACCAGTCTCACGCTATATCATGACAGTCAGTTTTCGGCTTTCTCTACTGAGGTGCTCGTCCGGATGAACCAGGGCACAATCGCAGTAGTTCTCCTGGTGCTACCTTAGCCGGTAAAGCGAAATGTAAGGCACCAAAACCCAGGAGCCGGGCAAACCCAACATTTGACCAAAGACAATGATTCGAAGCTGATGCATATAGGGCCAAACTCGCGACGTCGAACACTCCCTAAGGTATTCGGTCTTTGTGGTATAAATCGGGCCTAGATAATGGCCTTTGTAAGAAGCCCCTTGTGTCTAGGTACGTGCATTGTTCTGGCGTGGCCACATGCCAAGACGTCAGCATCCTTCTCAACGGTGGATATGTATCAACAAGAGACAGTAAAAAAGGTTTACGCAGGGTCTTAATCTAAAAAGAATCCTTGGAGCGGGTCCCTGCTGCACGTCTGCGCCTGTGTCTCCGTTGTGCCGTATCCTGGACGGGTGTAGCACGATGATCGTCTGTAAAAGAGAGGAAGTTAAGTGAAAAAGTTGTCGTGCAAAAAGATAGTTTTTAAAGAAACCATGTATAATTCAAGATGATAAGAAATTGCCACTTGTCTGCGCGCATTGAGCCCCTTGTATTGACAAATAGGGGTGTGACCACTTATTCGGTATAAATAGCGGCGCCGGACTTGATTAGTTGTGTCTGAGGTCTTGACGACCTATTTGGATGCTTTCACTCGTCCGGGCGCCTTTAGTGAGATCGCTTGATATTTCCGTTCACTAAAATGATGCCACGTGGACCGGGCATCTTGAGTGTGAGGGAGGCGTAGTGTGGTATTGCATTAAAGCGAGCGAAAGCTTCACGTCCGAGCAGTGCTTGATAGCCACTTTGGAACGGAGCGATGTGGAAGGTTAATTGCTCGCGACGGAAGTTATCGGGGGAGCCGAATATAACTTGTAGTAGGAGGGAGCCCGTACAACGAGCCCCTGGGCCTGGCGTTACTCCTTTAAAGGTAGTATTGCTATGGCGAATTTTTGTTGGGTCTAACCCCATCCCGCGGATTGTATCCCGATATATTAGGTTTAGATTGCTGCCACCGTCCATCAAGACTCGTGTGAAGTGATATCCGCCAATTACTGGGTCTAATACCAGGGCAGTCCATCCTGCATGTCGGATACTTGCTGAGTAATCGCGATGGTCGAAAGTGGTCGGTTGAGACGACCAGTGGTAGGACTTCGCGATGACAGGCACTTGGGTATGTTTTACTGGGAGTGCCACATTGTTTTTTCCCTTGATCACGTGTAACACGTTTACTATTTTGACTTCTGGTGGAAATTTCTTTTGTTCCCCGGTGTCTTGTTTGGGAGGCTCGTCTTCGTCTTCACTTGGTGTATCCTCCCCCTTGTGTACGGCGTTGAGCTTGCCGGACTGCTTGAAGACCCAACATTCTCTATGGGTATGATTAGCAGGTTTACCAGGGGTACTATGGATCTGACATACCTGGTCCAGAATTTTCTTGAGGCTGGACAGTTCATCCCTGGTGCCTTTAGAGGGCGGCTTTTGACCTAGCCGAGAGCTTTTGAATCCGGCGGTTACTGTCGTGCTCTTCGTGCTGTCATCTTTATTCCGGCGTTTGTTATTGTTGTTGCGCCGTGATTTCCCGTTTCCATCCCTAACTTCAGATGTACTGGGGTCGCTGGTGCTGCATCTGGCTAGCCAGCTGTCCTCGCCTGCACAAAAGCGGGTCATGAGGCTTGTTAATGAGGCCATCGTTCTCGGCTTGTTTTGGCCGAGGTGTCTAGCGAGCCATTCATCACGGACGCTATGCTTAAAAGCTGCCAAGGCTTCGGCGTCCGGACAGTCGACAATCTGGTTCTTTTTAGTGAGAAACCTGTTCCAAAGCTTTCGGGCTGACTCTCCGGGCTGTTGAGTTATATGACTCAAATCGTTCGCATCCGGAGGTCAGACATAAGTCCCTTGAAAATTTGCCCGAAAGGCGTCTGCTGCTCCGGGTGCCTGTCCGGTGTTATGTCGCCCGGACCATTATCCTTGATAGAATTTGTTTCTTCGGTTTGATTATCCGGATTGCCGTTGTCCTGCAGCGGTTTGCCCTGCTCCAGTGCTAGGTCTGTGTAATCGTTATTTCGGTCGAGGCGGGATTTGGGGCGGCGCTTGCGTCGCCGCTTTGACTGCTTTTCGAGGGAACAAGCCTTCGGTGCGTCCTCCCGCTCCTCGTCGTCATCTTTTGGTGCATCCACCATGTATACGTCATATGACGAGGTGGCTTTCCAGGGCCTAATAGGCGCTGGTTCTTCAACGTCTCCTTCATCGGCGTCCATACCGTCGATGTCTTCGGAGTCGAAGTCGAGCATGTCGGTTAAATCGTCGACAGTGGCTACAAAGTGGGTGGTGGGTGGGCTTTGAATTTCTTCATTGTCCGTATCCCAACCTTGTTGACCGTAGTCCGGCCAGGGCTCTCCTGATAAAAAGAGAGACTTTAGTGTCTTCAGAATATCGTCAAAGGCGAGTGCTGAAAGATGTCCGCGGCAGTGAACTCCATGATCGGCGCCCAATCAGATTCGATCAGGGGCGCGGAGGGTTCGGAGTCCGGAGAGGAGTCCGGCTCCTTGGAGTCACGAGTCTCGCGGAGTGCGGGGCTGGTGTTCAGCTCGATCGCCGTTGGGATCGCAGCCCCCGAGGCGGCGTCCAACCACACATCCTCGGTCGGCGCAGTTGGCCCCGAATTAAGGGTCGAAGCCGATGCGGGTGCGGCCTCCAGGGCACTGTCCGGCGGCAGAGCTAGATCATGCTCGTCGTGACAGTGCGGCGCGCTCGGCAGTGGCTCGAATCCGTCGAAGATCAAGTCCCCGCGGATGTCAGCCGTGTAGTTTAAACTTCCAAATCTGACCTGATGGCCAGGGGCGTAGCTTTCGATCTGCTCGAGATGGCCAAGTGAATTGGCCCGCAGTGCGAAGCGGACGAAGACGAAGATCTGTCCGGGGAGGAAGGTCTCACCCTGGACTGCATCGCCATTGATGATCGTAGGAGCCATTAAGCGTGACGGCGACGACACAGAGGAACTCTCAATGAAAGCACCAATGTCGGTGTCAAAACCGGCGGATCTCGGGTAGGGGGTCCCGAACTGTGCGTCTAGGCCGGATGGTAACAGGAGGTAGGGGACACGAAGTTTTACCCAGGTTCGGGCCCTCTTGATGGAGGTAAAACCCTACGTCCTTCTTGATTAATATTGATGATATGGGTAGTAGAAGAGTAGATCTACCACGAGATCAGAGAGGCTAAACCCTAGAAGCTAGCCTATGGTATGATTGTTGTTCTGTATGTTGTCCTACGGACTAAAACCCTCCGGTTTATATAGACATCGGAGAGGGCTAAGGTTACACAAAGTCGGTTACAATGGTAGGAGATCTACATATCTGTATCACCAAGCTTGCCTTCCACGCCAAGGAAAGTCCCTTCCGGACACGGGACGAAGTCTTCAATCTTGTATCTTCATAGTCCAGGAGTCCGGCTGAAGCTATAGTCCGGCCATACGGACACCCCCTAATCTAGGACTCCCTCAGCCATCATCTCAGAATTATTCATTCTCAGCTTTCAGCTCTCTTTCTCTAAATCTTACCGGTGCATCATTCAAATATTCTCTAATCAATTCGTGATCCCTTCATTCTCATGTATCTAAATTTTCTCAAGTATCCTCGTTCATTTCATAATTCTTCCCGGTGTTCCTTTATATTTTCTTCGTTCATTTCCAATTATTACGGTGGTTCATTCAAGTTTCTCTTATTTCGTTTATCATATCAATTTATTTGTTATTTCTATCCTACCGGTGGTTCATTGAAGACCTTCTCAAGTTGACGTTATATCTATCTTAACCCTTTCTACGAGAATAAGTAGTATGCAAAATCCGTTGATTGTCATCAATTTAATTGGTGAAGGATAAGCATAATGTAATTCTTATTCTTGTTGCATCCAAATGATTCAATTCCTTATTCCGGAGTGGTTCATCATACATATTCTTGGTTACAAGTGCTCATCTTTCTTTCCCAGAGTTCCAAGCTCTCGCAATTATGTAATCACGGAGATCTATCTAAATCTTTACAAGGTTTCACCTTGTGTTTTCAACTACCCTTTCTTTTTGTTTGATCATTCTTTTTGTTACCGAAGTTCTTCATGAAGGTTCTACATGGTGGTTCATCAAGGATTTAATTCCTTCTGGAAGTGCTCATCAAGATTTTTGTCTATCAAGCTGAAGTTTTCCTCATATTGTAATCCGGAGTGCAATTCTTTCTTCTGTACCATTGGAGGTGGTATTACATCATTCTTGATAATTTGAGTTCATGTTTCATAATTCACATGTTGTTAAGAGTGAGGTATTTTAAACCCATCAGCTTCTTCCTTGGAGTTATCTTGGGTTATACTTCACCTAAAGCCTTCCCTAAGGATTGTTGCTATCTATGGTGCTCATAAATGACCCAAGTTCTTTCATTTATCCCCCCTGTGAGATAAGTTTCTCGTCTCCTTGTTCATATCAATCCAATCTTTTGTTTTCCGTTAGTGGCAGAATTTCACCTCAGTTTTGAGATGTTTTCCATAAGCCCACTACAAGTTTATTCGTTTCGTTGTTGACAATCCAACAACTCCGTTCTAGCTCTTGTTGTAAGCGTGCTCTCTCAAGACCTTGTTTTTTTTCCTCCTCCGTTCATTACATTCCATTCTCTCATTTCTTTCGGAGGCATTGTGATGTTGCTCTCTTCAAACCTTCTTCTTGTTCTTATCAGGATCTTGCTCTTTTCATGCTTATCCATTTAACCGGAGTGTTGTGACCTTTTGCTCAAGTTCTTTTTGCCTTATCAAGTCTTGCATCCCTTCTCAACAGGAGTGCTGCCCAAATTTGTTCTTCCCTGTTTCTCTTTTCTAGCGGAGTGTTTTCAACTTCGTTCATCTCCGTTTTATTCTTTTCTCGAGATGGCTTTACCTTTTCAAGGTTCTTTGGTTTCACTCGTTTGTCAAAGAAGCAATTTGTTTTACCTCTTCTCTTCCTCTTCCGTTGTCCCTCCGGTGCCATTCTAGATCTCGGGACGAGATCCTCTTGTAGTGGTGGAGTGTTGTGACGCCCCGAGACCGTTGCGCAAGGTGTCTTCCAGTTATTCGCTGTCGTTGCCATGTCATTTGTTTGCGTGTTGCATCTTGTCATGTCATCGTGTGCATTGCATCATCATGTTTCAAAACCTGCATCCGTCCGGGTTTCCCCCAGTTCTTTCCGTTGTCCGCTCTGAGCCCAGACACACTTGCATGCGCCCACGGCATGTCCGAAATATTATTTTATAAGTGGCCAAAAAAATTTCTCGGGATGGCATGAGAGTTGACGTGTGGTCTTATTATAGTGTAGATAGACCGCCTGTCAAGTTTCATCGCGTTCGGAGTCCGTTTGACACCCCAACAGATAACTACATCGGCAATATAGCCGGTCTAACGTCAGACGTTTTCGGTCTCCGAAAACAGTCGCCGGGCCTCCCTCTCTTCTCTTCTCTCAGCTCGAGACCGTCTACACAACCCACTACCTACCGCCAGGGCCAACCTAACCACTCTCGTCAGCCCGCGGCCCTCCCCTCCCGCGCTTCCGGAAATTGTCCCGGACCCGACCCGAGCAGTCGTCACCGTTGTGTCCGGATCATCCCCAAATATCTACAAAACGTCTGCATTTTTTTATTTGGGCTCCCTAGTCTATTTTTCCCGACTGTCCATTTACGATCAGAGGGTTCCGTTAGCCCCTAACCTAACCCACTAGCGTATATAGTGGGCAACGGGATCATGTCCCATCCTACCATCCATCCAATCGATCCCCGCCGCCACTCTTCTTGTTTTCAGTGCCCAACCAACCACCAAGCCGATCCAATCCATCCCCGACCAACCTCACCGGCCTCTACTCGATCCCTCTCCTTCCTGACGCCATGGACATGCCACCACCGCCTGTACCTTCCACGCCCCCATGCCCGTGCGGCAGCGAGCAGCGCCTGAGCTCGCCTCATCTCCGCGCCGCTGACGAGCTTCGTTCAAGTAGGAGCTCCCGCAAGACGCCAGGAACGAGACCCCATGCTCGGCTTCGACCAGATCGCGTCGCCGCCCTTTGCGATTGCCGTCTGCCACCGTTCTTCACCGGATCCGGCCGTCCCAGACTCACCGAACCTTGCGCAATCCGCGACCTCCCCGTTTCGTCCCTTTCGCCAGAGTTGCACCAAGTCCGTCGCCAGCCACCGTGTCACTCTCGCTCCCTCGTCGTCGGCGGGTCCAGCAGATGTGCGTCGGTGATCCACAGGCCGTCATACCCCGGCCAGGCCATGTCCCTGCTCCTTGTCCTCTCTCTCTCTTACATCTCCCTCTCTCTTTCTTTGAACCAGCAGCGTCATGGATGGCCACCGAAGGAGCCCGCCCCGGTCTCTGAACCCACGCTCGTCGAAGCCGCGCCTCCTCGTGCCCTGTGCTTCAAGTTCCTCCCGCTGGAGCCCCGAGTCCTCCTCTGCCCTGCGCCAAGCCCCTGCTTCCTCTGCATCTCTGTGTCGCTGCCTGCCTACACCTCCTCTCCATCGATATGCTCTCCCTCGCGCACGCGCCTTCGTTGACCGAGACGGTTAGATGCGTGGGCCGCCTCCGCACATCTGACCCAGCGCCAGCTCGCGTCTGGGCCACGTCCCTTCGCCATTAACCGCGGCCTACCCCCTCCTCCTGAAACGGGCCGAAGCCCATGGGTGAGGCCACCCACAGCGCCCCTCTTTTGTTTTATTTCTCTTGTTGGGCCAGACAGTTTCGGCCCTATGTATTTTTTTTTCAGATCTGCGAGTTTGTCTTTTTTAGAGACAGCAGTTTTGCAGAATGGCCCCTAAACTTCATGCATTTAAGTACTTCACAACCGTGCATCGGATCTAAATAATTTATATATGAAAGTTGCTTAGAATTTTGTCTAGTTTAATTATAGTCAACTTTCATGCATGTTTGAAATATTTAAAATGTTGTATGTGTAACTTTGTCCATATGCCATGCTAAAATGCTTTAATTCATAACTAAATAACTGTAGCTCGTATTTTAATAAAATTTATATGTATATGGGGTAGAATTTTGCCTAGTTTAACATGGTGGCTTCACTTTGCATGTTTAATAACTCTAAAATTGTGTTTAGGGCAGAACGGCACCAAATCTAAAATATGCATATGGGGATTTACCGAAATTTGTTGTTCGTTGTTTCCGGCCTCATTTAAACTTGCCTAGATAGGTAGTTTTGCTTTTTTCTTCACCCCTTGCCATGCTAATAAACATTGAATATTGTTGAGTACATAAACGAGATCGAACTAAATAACTTGTTGTGGTGTTTTGTCAATTTGCAACTCGTTGCAGGTTGAGCTCCACTTAATTTGTAGGATTGTTTGTGCTTTTGCCATGCCATGCTTCATTAAACCGGACATGCATCATACTTGATTGTGCATCATGCCATGTTCATGTCGTGGTTGTTTACTATGATGTTTGCTTCTTTCCGGTGTTGCTTCTTCGGGTTGGTTCCGATAACGTCGTGTGTGTGAGGATCCGGTCGACTACGTCCGTTTGACTTCTTCATCGACTCGTTCTTCTTCCTTGCAGGATTTCAGGCAAGATGACCATACCCTCGAAATCACTTCTATCTTTGCTTGCTAGATGCTTGCTCTTTTGCTATGCCTATGCTGCGATACCTACCACTTGCTTATCATGCCTCCCATGTTGTTAAGCAAAGCCTCTAACCCACCTTGTCCTAGCAAACAGTTGTTTGGCTATGTTACCGCTTTGCTCAACCCCTCTTATAGCGTTGTTAGTTGCAGGTGAAGATTGGAGGTTGTTCCATGTTGGAACATGGATATTTGTTGGGATATCACAATATCTCTTATTTATATAAATGCATCTATATACTTGGTAAAGGGTGGAAGGCTCGGCCTTATGCCTGGTGTTTTGTTCCACTCTTGCCGCCCTAGTTTCCGTCATATCGGTATTATGTTCCTGGATTTTGCGTTCCTTACACGGTTGGGTTATAATGGGAACCCCTTGATAGTTCGCTTTGAATAAAACTCCTCCAGCAAGGCCCAACCTTGGTTTTACCATTCGCCACCTAGCCTTTTTCCCTTGGGAGTCGCACATCCCGAGGGTCATCTTTATTTTAACCCCCCCGGGCCAGTGCTTGTCTAAGTGTTGGTCCAAACTAGAGCCCCTTGTAGTGCCACCTCGGGGAAACTCGAGGGCTGGTTTTAGTTGTACGGATTGCTTATCCGGTGTTGCCCTGAGAACGAGATATGTGCAGCTCCTACCGGGATGTTGGCGCATCGGGCGGTCTTGCTGGACTTGTTTTACCATTATCAAGGATGTCTTGTAACCGGGATGCCGAGTCTGATCGGATTGTCTTGGGAGAAGGAATATTCTTCATTGACCGTGAGAGCTTGTGATGGGCTAAGTTGGGACACCCCTACAGGGATTTGAACTTTCAAAAGCCGTGCCCGCGGTTATGGGCAGATGGGAATTTGTTAATGTCTGGTTGTAGAAAACCTAAAGTTTATCTGGATTAAAATGCATCAACCGCGTGTGTAACCGTGATGGTCTCTTCTCGGCGGGGTCCGGGAAGTGAACACGGTGTTGAAGTTATGTTTGACGTAGGTTGTTCTAGGATCACTTCTTGATCATAGTTCATCGATCATGCCTTTGCCTTCTCTTCTCGCTCTCATTTGTGTATGTTCGCCACCATACATGCTAGTCGCTTGCTGCAGCTCCACCTCATACCTTTTACCCTTCCTATAAGCTTAAATAGTCTTGATCGCGAGGGTATGAGATTGCTGAGTCCCCGTGACTCACAGATACTTCCAAAACCAGTGTGCAGGTGCCGATGAAACCGTGCAGGTGACGCAACTGAGCTCAAGGAGTAGCTCGATGAATATCTCGTTCATTGTGTTGTTTCATTTCAGTTGATCAATAGTGGAGCCCAGTTGGGACGATCGGGGATCTGTGTAGCATTTGGGGTAGTCTTCTTTTATTTTGGTTCCGTAGTCAGACCTTGAGTGTATCTGGATGATGTAATGTTTTATTCATGTATTGTGTGAAGTGGCGAGTGTAAGCCAGCTATGTATCTCTTTCCCTTATGTATTACATGGGTTGTGTGAAGATTACCTCACTTGCGACATTGTTTTCAATGCGGTTATGCCTCTAAGTCGTGCTTCTACACGTGGGAGATATAGCCGCATCAAGGGCGCTATAGGTTGGTAATCAGAGCCTTCCCCGACCTTAGGAGCCCCCTGCTTGATCGAATCGCTGGCGTTGTTGAGTCTAGAAAAATGTTTTGAGTCATTTAGGATTATATATATCGGAGTGTTAGGAATTCTTTTTACTCCCCAGTCCCTTCGTCGCTCTGGTGAGACATCCTGACGTAGAGTTTTGACTCTTCTCTTCTCAAATTTCACTAAAAAAATTAGGGTCACGCGGGTATCTTGGAATCGTTCCAATGGTTTTGTGACGAGAACATTGTTCTTGATGCCTCCTGTCATTTAGGGGTTGTGGCAGTGTCCCGGGGAGTTGAGCTCCGAGGTGTTGTCGTCACAATTTTATCGTTGCAGTTCTGGAATACCTGAGTTTCACCGACATCAAAAATCTCTTTTATGTAGTTGTTGGCGAGATAACCTCGACGCCACCCAGTACTGGGGCGGGAGTTCGGGAGTATTGCCATAACTCGTATAACGGATGCTTTTCGAAGGTTGAGCTAAACGATTTCCGAAGGTTCCTTGGTTATGTGTTGAAGGATGGATACAGCTGGATGTAGGATTTGCTAGTTTTGGGTGAGATATTATGCTTCCCCTGTTTCCCCACCACCTGATTGCATAACCAGAAAGTTTCGGGAGTTTATAAGTGGGAATTCAAGTAGATCTTAGGATATCTTTCTGACAGATGTATGATATGAAATTGGGGTTCGACGTCTAGTGGTCCGCCTATCCACGGTTGGTTTTACAGTGGTCTCGCTGTGTCGTAAAGAGTCCTTGGCTATGCCGACTCGGGGACGCTTTGTACGTCATGTGCACTACCTTGTACATGATGGTGCTGTACGATCGAGCCCGTGTAGGCCCCACCACGAAAACTTCGGACAAAATCTCTATCATATGTTTGTTCTGGCTTATTCTGCAAGCCAATCCTTTTGTTTTGTTTCATTGTGGTATTCGAGTTGCTTCAAAGTCAAGTGTTGATTCCAAACCTTCCCTAAGCGGTGTTCTCATACTTCTTTGTGGATGCTAATCCTTCTTGATCATCGAGTTTGTCATTTCAACTTCTTGTCAACCGGTGTGCTTCTATTCAAGTGGATCCGATCATTTCAACATCCGCAAGATCAACTCAAGCTCTCTCAACAGTGTTTGTTTCATCCTTCCCAAGGTGCCTTTGTTTTCCCACCCTCCCACCCTTGGTTCTTCAAGGACTCGGATTTCTTTATCGAGTATCCATCTTATTCATGTGAAGTCTCTCCATTTTTTTCCGTCAATGTCCTTATCCGGTGATTCTCATGAAGATCCTAATGGAACCTCAAGTTCATCATTATTCATTATTTTTTTCTCCGGTGGATTCAAATCAAGCTTTGGTGTTGATCATATCCTTTTTCCTCGTTTCAAATACCTTCTCATGCTGCTGCACCTCATATTCTTTCACTTCTCACTATTTAATTGTTCCGGAGTGCTCAAGATATCTCGAAGATTCGTGTTTTCCACTCTGCATTCGTTCAAGATATTTTGAGGTTGTTATCTCATTCAAGTCATTTAATTCAACCGGCGCAACCTCTCTTTAAAATCATTTCAACGGTGTTTCTTTTGAGTGGGCCCTAACCCACAGGTCTTTTCCAGGATCTTACTTGACTCTTCTTATTTTGCCGGAGCTTCTCAAATTCTCTCCAAAGTTTGACGTAAGAATGAACTGTCATCAGTCAAATGCTTTTCTCCAAGATCTTTCAAATTCTATTCATCGTTGGCTCAACCTTTCCATTCTTCTTTCCGGTGTGCCTCAATAATTCTTGGTGGTGTTTCTTGTCGTCATTCTCGACATTTGAAGACCGAAGAAGAGTTCTACCTCCATATCTTATCCGTTCTCTCAGAGATTCATGATTCTAGCTTGTTTCCATCCCCTCTTAATTGTTTTGGTTATGAGAATCCTTTTCACCCATCCGAAGCAATTCAAGAGTATTTTTTAGTTTGTTTATCCGGAGGCCATCATCTCAGAATTATTCATTCTCAGCTTTCAGCTCTCTTTCTCTAAATCTTACCGGTGCATCATTCAAATATTCTCTAATAAATTCGTGATCCCTTCGTTATCATGTATCTAAATTTTCTCAAGTATCCTCGTTCATTTCATAATTCTTCCCGGTGTTCCTTTATATTTTCTTCGTTCATTTCCAATTATTACGGTGGTTCATTCAAGTTTCTCTTCTTTCGTTTATCATATCAATTTATTTTTTATTTCTATCCTACCGATGGTTCGTTGAAGACCTTCTCAAGTTGACGTTATATCTATCTTAACCCTTTCTACGAGAATAAGTAGTATGCAAAATCCATTGATTGTCATCAATTTAATTGGTGAAGGATAAGCATAATGTAATTCTTATTCTTGTTTCATCCAAATGATTCAATTCCTTATTCCAGAGTGGTTCATCATGCATATTCTTGTTTTCAAGTGCTCATCTTTCTTTCCTGGAGTTCCAAGCTATCGCAATTATGTAATCACGGAGATCTATCTAAATCTTACAAGGTTTCACCTTGTGTTTTCAACTACCCTTTCTTTTTTTTTGATCATTCTTTTTGTTACCGGAGTTCTTCATGAAGGTTCTACATCGTGGTTCATCAAGGATTTAATTCCTTCTCGAAGTGCTCATCAAGATTTTTGTCTATGAAGCTGAAGTTTTCCTCATATTGTAATCCGGAGTGCAATTCTTTCTTCCGTATCATTGGAGGTGGTATTACGTCATTCTTGACAATTTGAGTTCATGTTTCATAATTCACATGTTGTTAAGAATGAGGTATTTTAAACCCATCACCTTCTTCCTTGGAGTTATCTTGGGTTATACTTCACCTAAAGCCTTCCCTAAGGATTGTTGCTATCTATGGTGCTCATAAATGACCCAAGTTCTTTCATTTATCCCCCCGGTGAGATAAGTGTCTCGTCTCCTTGTTCATATCAATCCAATCTTTTGTTTTCCGTTAGTGGCAAAATTTCACCTCAGTTTTGAGATGTTTTCCATAAGCCCACTACAAGTTTATTCATTTCGTTGTTGATACCCCAACAACTCCATTCTAGCTCTTGTTGTAAGCGTGCTCTCTCAAGACCTTGTTTTTTCCTCCTCCGTTCATTACATTCCATTCTCTCATTTCTTTCGGAGGCATTGTGATGTTGCTCTCTTCAAACCTTCTTCTTATTCTTATCAGGATCTTGCTCTTTTCATGCTTATCCATTTAACCGGAGTGTTGTGACCTTTTGCTCAAGTTCTTTTCGTCTTATCAAATCTTGCACCCCTTCTCAACCGGAGTGCTGCCCAAATTTTTCTTCCCTGTTTCTCTTTTCTAGCGGAGTGTTTTCAACTTCGTTCATCTTTGTTGTATTCTTTTCTCGAAATGGTTTTACCTTTTCAAGGTTCTTTGGTTTCACTCATTTGTCAAAGAAGCAATTTGTTTTACCTCTTCTCTTCCTCTTCCGTTGTCCCTCCGGTGCCATTCTAGATCTCGAGACGAGATCCTCTCGTAGTGGTGGAGTGTTGTGACACCCCGAGACTGTTGCGCCAGGTGTCTTCCAGTTATTCGCTGTCATTTCCATGTGATTTGTTTGCGTGTTGCATCTTGTCATGTCATCGTGTGCATTGCATCATCATGTTTCAAAACCTGCATCCGTCCGGGTTTCCCCCAGTTCTTTCTGTTGTCCGTTCTGATCCTAGACACACTTGCACGCGCCCGCGGCATGTCCGAAATATTATTTTATAAGTGGCCAGAAAATGTTCTCGGGATGGGATGAGAGTTGACGTGTGGTCTTATTATAGTGTAGATAGACCGCCTGTCAAGTTTCATCGCGTTCGGAGTCCGTTTGACGCCCCAACGGATAACTACAGCGGCAATATAGCCGGTCTAACGTCGGGCGTTTTCGGTCACCGAAAACAGTCGCCGGGCCTCCCTCTCTTCTCTTCTCTCAGCTCGAGACCGTCTACACAGCCCACTACCTACCGCTAGGTCCAACCTAACCACTCTCGTCAGCCCACGGCCCTCCCCTCGCGCGCGTCCGGAAATTGTCCCGGACCCGACCCGAGTAGTCATCACCGTTGTGTCCGGATTATCCCCAAACATCTATGAAACGTCTCCGTTTTCTTATTTGGGCTCCCTAGCCTATTTTTCCCGACATTCCGTTTACGATCGGAGGGTTCCGTTATGTAACATCCCAAATTTTCAATTTGGAATGTTATACATTAGATCATCATGCATATCATATTTTATTTTGCATTTTGGTTGATCCTAGAAATTCTACGCAACTCAATGACCCACGGGGAGAGTTGGGGATTTCGTTATTTTCATTTTTGAGTTCTCTCAAATTTTGAGAATAGGATCATTTGATTTTATTTAATTTATCATCAATTATTTCTATTACAAAAATATGAGAGAGGGAATAAAATGACTTTCCCAAGATAAAGAAATATTGAGGATTTAATAAAAAAATCAAATAAGATTTTATTTCAGAGTTTTTCGATGTTTTATTTGAATTTAGTAAAAATGTGCGTTTTTCAAAATTGCATTTAGGGCCCAAATAAATGTTCACCTTGTGCGGCTTGATTTTAGAAGCCCGGGAAAATTTATTTCGGAATTTTTGGAGTCCGTTTAGTAGTTCTTTTTATTTTTCTTCCGAGCGGAATAAAAAAATGCGAACCGACTTAATGGGCCGTGTCCGACCTGGACACCGATCCGGGAGGCCTTTATAAGCCGAGGCCCGGCCCCGGGGGGAGAAACCCTAGCCAGCCCCAAACCCTAGCCGCGCCCCGCCCTAGAAGCCGTCGCCGCGCCGCCGCCGTCGTCCGCCGCCGCCGCCGGATCCCGCCGCCGAGGTTCGTCGCGCCTCATTTTCCGTGCCAAAAAAAAGAGAGAAAAAAATCGGTGTTCGTCATTTTTCTTTTTCTCGGATTAAATCCGCGATTTTTCTGATCGCGATTCCTGATCCAATTTTCGTTATAGTTTAACTTTTCGCTCGTTTATTGGAATCAGGCGATTCAAGCGCCTAGAGTTTCGTCTTGAAACCCTCTATCTGTTTAACCAACTTAAACAAGATTTTGCTACTGTTAAATTTTCCCTAGATCTAGATTACTAGAACGAAGTTGTTTTCTTTCGCCGTTTGACTTTCGTTGCTTCGTTCGATTTGATTCTTTTTGCCAACCGGAGTTCTTAAGTTGAACCTTCTGCTTAGATCTCTTATTTGAGTTTTACCTGTGCATTAGATGAGTACTTATTGTATGCTTGTTTGTTTGTCTGCGATAGAATACCCGGAGTGCGCCGCCTGTTACTTCGAATCGTTAGGTTTCGCGGATCATCAGCAAGGCAAGTAACACTTTGATCATACCTTTTCTACTACCCAGAGTTTTATTGCATTAGATCAATCCTCACACATTGCATGATTAGGATCTAATTAAATTGTGGGATGGGAAGTATGAGGTAGTACCTATTACCTGTTTATTTTCAAACCTTTGGGAGTTACTTCTACGTTTGCTTATTATGCCATGCTATGCTAGTAGACGTGGATTGGGTGAGTGAAATCCATGACAGATGTGAGATTGTTAATTAATGGTTTATCTAAGGTGGCAACTTAAACACACATCTGGGTGGATTGAGGCACCTGGGTATTCCAGGACTTGCCCTTGTTTTCTTTTGGACCGCCACCCAGGCTCAAAGGGATCATGAGACTATTCATACTAGAAACTTCCGTGTGCAGCCACAAGCTATTATGGGCTCTAGCATAGTTGACTAAGTCGTGCGAACTCTTACAGTGGTAGACTAGCAGATGTAGGGGATGTAGGTGGTACGGTCTACCCGATCGTAAGGTGCTAGCGCTTCTGAAAGACTATGTCTCGGTCATCCGTCTTCTCAAACACCATGTAGTGCGAGAAACCAAACGGAGGCGATCGAGTCTTGTGGGGAAAAGTGCGCAAACCTCTGCAGAGTGTTAACAAACTAATCATGGTTAGCCGTGTCCCCGGTTATGGACATCTTGAGTATCTAGTACCTGGATTATCATGTGAATCTCAACATGTTACTCTAAAATTAATTTTGTTGGGTTATGTTTAATGATGATGCTTAATTGGGATTGAGAATGCTGTCAACCATTCTCAATGTTTAACAACCACCATGATAGTAATAAATTTTATTCCTTTGAAGTAGGGAAAAATTGGCTTTACGCAAAACTGTAACCATAGAGCTTTCCACCAGCCAAATATGCATATAGTATAGCTGTTTCATTCCATTACTCTCTATGTGTTACTTGCCAGCATATTCCATGTGCTGACCCGTTTTCGGGCTGCAACGTTAATGTTGCAGACTTTTCAGACGACGATTAAGGAGTTTAGGTCGTGGTTCTATACTCAGTGATGCCGTTGGAGTTGATGGACTCCTCACTTATCTTCCAAGCCTTCAGCTGTTATAGTTATTAGATGGCCTTAAGCCATATTTATTGTAATAAGTTCTCTTTTGAGACACTCGATGTAATAAGAGTGTGATTGCTACTCTGCTATAAATCCTCCGAGTACTGTGTGGTGTCAGCATTACTGATCCAGGGATGACACCGGAGTACAGAGATCAGACTGTTTGAGGTCTGGTCGTTGTAGAGATGGTATCAGAGCACACGCTGACTGTAGGACACGACCACTAAGTTAGAGACCTAGAACACTTTTCACTCTCTTCTCTTCTGACCTCTCATCTTTTCTATTCTTTAGGATGGCGGATACAAGGAACAAGTTCACACAACCGGATGAAGATACACCCTTTGGACGCCACTTGAAGGAAGTCACTAGATACCTGAATATAGGAGTACCAAGCTTCACGATAACCTACAACGCCACTTTACCTGAAGAAGAGCGCTGGATGATTCAAGTTCAAGTTCCAGGAAGGACATTCATGCCAGTCACTGAGCCCATAGAATTTTCTTTTGATGCACCAACTTGGAGTCTAGGAAAGAGCATGGCAGCTCACATCGCCATGGGATGCATTGGAGAAGTCTACCGCAAGGATCTCAAGGATACTATCTACCAGATTTGTGGGCGCCGAGATGAACACTGGGAGATGATCAGCACCAGGAAGGATAGATCAATCGCAGCTTTTATCCAGGAGTTAAATCAGCACATTCAACGACAGGAGAACCAGATGTGCGCCGACATGATAGATCTGAAGAAGGCTAAGACTAGAATCAAGGAACTAGAGGAAGAACTCAAGGCTACACGTGAAGATTATGAAGAGGAAATTAAAGTATTGGTGGAGAAGAATGACGACCTGATCAAGAAGATTGGAATATTTATGGGAGACCCTACGCCAGTAGATGAAGACGAAGAACCCAAGGAAATTAGCCCGGAAGACTACATCATCATCGACGGCACCGACTCGGAAGCAGATAGTAGCGATGATTACTATGTTGATGAAGCTGGAGCAGATATCATGGAGTCAATGACCGTAGAATATTTCTAGTAGACCACCTCATTAGTAGTAGTAGTCCACCATGTAAATATAGTAGTCCGAACACTTTTGCGATAGATAGATCGATTGTATGCCCTTGTTTGATTGATTGAAGTGAATTGTTTGTTTTGCCTCATGTGCACATGGGTAGTGTTTTCTCTTTAGACCCCCTCTATTCTTATATCTCATCTTTTCTAAACCCTCAGATGCCTCCGAGACGTGACCCCGGATTTACCTTTCCACCGGAGCTCACCCAGTTGATCCAGCAGCAGAACACATTGATGCAGTTGTTAGTCCAGAATCAGAATCAGGGGAACAACAACAACAACCCACCACCACCACCACCTGTTGACCACTTAGCCCGTTTTCTTAGGCTGAATCCGCCAGTGTTTTCCAGTAGCACCGAGCCGATAGTAGCAGATGATTGGCTTCGCAAGACAGCTAGGGAGTTGACCACAGCAGGATGCACAGATGCGGAGAAGGTGAAGTTTGCCGCACATCAGCTAGAAGGACCAACAACATCATGGTGGGAGAATTTCACAGCCACTTTCCCAGTCGACACTCTCACATGGGACCAGTTTCAGCAGGCTTTTCGTACTGCTCACGTTTCAGCAGGAGCTATGGCCATGAAGAAGCGTGAGTTTCGCAACTTGCGCCAAGGAGGAAGGACAGTTGGCCAGTATGTGGAGGAATTTAGTAAGCTAGCACGTTATGCCCCAGATGATGTCGCTATGGATGCAGCTAAGCAGGAGAAGTTTCTGGAAGGACTGAATGATGAGTTGAGCATGCAGTTGATGGTAGCAACCTTCAACAACTACCAGGAGTTGGTAGATCGTGCTCTTATGATTGAAGGGAAGCAGCAGCAGATTGAGAATCGCAAGAGGAAGTGTGGACAAGGAAAGTACAATTCAGGAGCTCAGCAGAAGCCACGTTTTACCCCTAGACCGAGAGGACATTTTCAGCATACTCATGGAGGAGGTAGCTCGCACAATCACAATGGCACCAAGAATGGTAATGGCAACGGAGGAAGCAACGGCCAGAACCGCACCAACCCATCAACCCCAACCAAGAAGGACCTAAGCCAAGTCACTTGCTTTAAGTGTTCTAAGACAGGACATTATGCCAATGAATGTCCTGAATTACAAAATGGAAATAGCAATGGAAGTTCTGGGAAGAAGCCGAACCCTTTCAACAGGGGACAGGTGAACCACGTTAGAGTGGAGGAGGTTGAAGCTCAGCCCGATGCAGTAATAGGTAAGTTTTTGGTTAAGTCATTTACTGCACTCGTTCTTTTTGATACTGGTGCATCGCATTCATACATCTCAAGGGGATTTGTGGATAAGTATAACCTACCAACCCAAGCCCTTAGGTCACCCATGTTAGTAACCTTGCCCGGAGCAGAGTATGTGGCTAGTCTATGGTGTGATCGGTTACCATTAAGGATTGATAACTATGTTTTTCCCTCGGACCTAATAGTATTGGAATCTCAAGGATTGGATGTGATATTAGGCATGGATTGGTTATCAAAGTATGAAGGGAATATTGAGTGTGCTAGTAAGACAATTTTTCTTACCACCCCAGAAGGGAGAAGGATCAAGTATGTATCCCAGCATGTGCCAAAGAGGACTCAAGTAAATTGCCTAACAGGAGTTGTGCAGGAGGAAGTACCAGTGGTAAGGGATTTCCCTGATGTATTTCCAGAGGAGTTGCCAGGCATGCCACCGGATAGAGATATTGAGTTTTTGATTGAGCTATTGCCAGGCACAGGTCCAATATCAAAGAGACCATATAGGATGCCAGCAAAGGATTTGGTGGAAATTAAGAAGCAGATTAAGGAGTTACTGGATAAAGGATATATTCGCCCAAGTTCTTCACCTTGGGGATCGCCAGTACTTCTAGTGGAGAAGAAGGATGGATCGTTAAGGATGGTCGTTGATTATCGAGGATTGAATGAAGTAACGATCAAGAACAATTACCCGCTACCAATGATCAACGATCTGTTTGATCGATTGCAAGGATCTAAGGTATTTTCCAAGATCGATCTGCGATCAGGATACCACCAGTTGAAGATTCGAGAACAGGATATTCCGAAGACAGCTTTTACCACCAGGTATGGGTTGTATGAGTATACCGTTATGTCATTTGGTCTGACTAACGCACCTGCCTATTTTATGAACATGATGAACAAAGTGTTTATGGAGCTTTTGGATAAGTTCGTCATAGTGTTCATTGATGATATCCTGGTTTATTCAAAGAATGAAGAGGAACATAAGGAGCATTTGCGTTTGGTACTTGGAAATCTCAAAGAACATCAATTATATGCCAAGTTCAGCAAATGTGAGTTTTGGTTGAAGGAAGTAGGATTCCTTGGACATGTTATATCTGGAGAAGGTATAGCAGTAGATCCCGCTAAAGTTGAAACCATGACCAAGTGGGAAGCCCCAACGACAGTTGGAGAGATCCGGAGTTTCCTTGGACTCGCAGGATACTACCGGAGATTTATTGAGAATTTCTCAAAGATTGCGAAGCCTACGACTGAGTTGTTGAAGAAAGATACCAAGTTCATATGGACAGAGGAATGTGAGGCTAGTTTCCAGGAGTTGAAGAAACGTTTGTTTACCTCACCAGTGTTGATTTTGCCAGACCAGACCAAGGATTATGAGGTGTATTGCGACGCTTCACGTCGAGGACTTGGAGCAGTGCTTATGCAGGAAGGGAGAGTTGTTTCACATGCCTCACGACAGCTGAAGCCTCATGAGTTAAATTATGCCACGCATGATTTGGAGTTAGCAGCCGTAGTGCATGCTTTGAATACATGGAGACATTTCCTCATTGGAAATCATTGTGAGGTGTACACGGATCATAAGAGTTTGAAATACATCTTCACACAGAAGGAGTTAAATCTCAGACAAAGGAGATGGTTGGAGCTTATCAAGAATTATGATACAAAATTGCATTATCACCCCGGAAAGGCTAATGTAGTAGCTGACGCATTAAGTCGCAAGAGCCATGTCAACACATTAATGACGGGAGGAATACCAAGGGAGTTAGCCGAAAATCTTCGTGAACTATGTTTGGAAATAGTTCCGAGAGGTTATGTAGCAGCAATGGAGATTCAGTCAACCTTGATGGATAAAATCAGGGAAGCTCAGAAAGCTGACAAAGAGATTGCCGCTATAAAGGAGAAACTGAGCAAAGGAAAAGCTAAAGGATTCCGTGAGGATGAGCACGACACCCTATGGTTTGAAGACCGCGTTTATGTGCCCAATGACCCGGAGATCAGGAAGTTGATTTTGCAAGAGGCACACGACTCACTGCATTCAATTCACCCAGGAAATACCAAGATGTATCTGCATTTGAAGGATATTTTCTGGTGGACCGGAATGAAGAAGGATATTGCGGAGTATGTAGTAGTTTGTGATGTATGTCAGAGAGTAAAGGCAGAGCATCAGAAGCCAGCAGGATTGTTACAACCATTGCCGATACCTGAATGGAAGCGGGATAAGCTAGGCATGGATTTTATCACGGGATTGCCCAGGACTCGTTTAGGCTATGACTCGATTTGGGTTGTAGTTGATCGATTGACGAAAGTAGCTCATTTCATCCCAGTAAAGACCACTTACACCAGTGCTAAGTTGGCAAAGATATACATGACCAGGATCGTATGTCTGCATGGAGTTCCAAGGAGTATTGTATCAGATAGAAGAACCCAGTTTACCTCAAAGTTCTGGAAGCAGTTGCACGAAACTTTGGGAACCAGGCTAGAATTCAGTACAGCTTTTCATCCACAGACAGATGGACAGACCGAGAGAGTCAATCAGATTTTGGAGGATATGCTGAGAGCTTGTGCGCTAGATTATGGATCTAGTTGGGACGATAATTTGCCATATGCAGAGTTCTCTTACAACAACAGTTACAAAACCAGTTTAAAGATGGCCCCTTTTGAGGCCTTGTACGGAAGGAGGTGCAGGACACCGTTGTCATGGGACGAAGTTAGAGACTGCCAGTTGTTTGGTCCTGACTTGAATAAAGAGTCTGAACAGAAGGTGAAGTTGATTCGTGATAGGCTCAAGGTAGCCTAGTCCAGACAGAAGAGTTATGCGGATTCTAAACGCAAGGAGACAGTTTACGAAGTCGGAGACAGAGCTTATCTTCGAGTATCTCCACTTCGAGGAACAAAGCGTTTTGGAGTTAAAGGGAAGTTAGCGCCACGATTTGTAGGACCATATCGAGTTTTGGAGCGTATGGGAGAAGTGGCCTACAAGTTGGAATTGCCCGAAGGATTGTCAGGAGTACATGATGTGTTCCATGTTTCTCAGTTAAACAAATGTCACGCGGAGATGGCTGACATACCGTTGAGAGACACAGTGCCTTTGGAAACTATTCAGTTGGATAACGATTTGACCTACGAGGAGAAACCAATTAAGATCCTCGAGTTTGTCAGCCAAGTTACTCGCAGCAAGGTTATTAAGTTTTGCAAAGTTCAGTGGAGCCACCACACGGAGGATGAAGCCACCTAGGAGCGAGAGGAAGATTTGCTCAAAGACCACCCTCACCTATTTTCTAGCCAACCCGAATCTCGAGGGCGAGATTCATCTTAAGGGGGGTAGGTTTGTAACATCCCAAATTTTCAATTTGGAATGCTATACATTAGATCATCATGCATATCATATTTTATTTTGCATTTTGGTTGATCCTAGAAATTCTACGCAACTCAATGACCCACGGAGAGAGTTGGGGATTTTGTTATTTTCATTTTTGAGTTCTCTCAAATTTTGAGAATAGGATCATTTGATTTTATTTATTTTATCATCAATTATTTCTATTACAAAAATATGAGAGAGGGAATAAAATGACTTTCCCAAAATAAAGAAATATTGAGGATTTAATAAAAAATCAAATAAGATTTTATTTCGGAGTTTTTCGGTGTTTTATTTGAATTTAGGAAAAATGTGCATTTTTCAAAATTGCATTTAGGGCCCAAATAAATGTTCACCTTGTGCGGCTTGATTTTAGAAGCCCGTGAAAATTTATTTCGGAATTTTTGGAGACCGTTTAGTAGTTCTTTTTATTTTTCTTCCGAGCGGAATAAAAAAATGCGAACCGACTTAACGGGCCGTGTCCGACCTGGACACCGACCCGGGAGGCCTTTATAAGACGAGGCCCGGCCCCGGGGGGAGAAACCCTAGCCAGCCCCAAACCCTAGCCGCGCCCCGCCCTAGCCGCCGCCGCCATCGTCGTCCGCCGCCGAGGTTCGTCGCGCTTCGCTTTCCGTGCCGAAAAAAAGAGAGAAAAAAATCGGCGTTCGTCGTTTTTGTTTTTCTCGGATTAAATCTGCGATTTTTCTGATCGCGATTCCTGATCCGGTTTTCGTTTTAGTTTAACTTTTCGCTCGTTTATCGGAATCAGGCGATTCAAGCGCCTAGAGTTTCGTCTCGAAACCCTCTATCCGTTTAACCAACTTAAACAAGATTTTGCTACTGTAAAATTTGCCCTAGATCCAGATTACTAGAACGAAGTTGTTTTCTTTCGCCGTTTGACTTTCGTTGCTTTGTTCGATTTGATTCTTTTTGCCAACCGGAGTTCTTAAGTTGAACCTTCTGGTTAGATCTCTTATTTGAGTTTTATCTGTGCATTAGATGAGTACTTATTGTATGCTTATTTGTTTGTCTGCGATAGAATACCCGGAGCGTGCCGCCTGTTACTTTGAATCGTTAGGTTTCGCGGATCATCAGCAAGGCAAGTAACACTTTGATCATACCTTTTCTACTACCGAGTTTTATTGCATTAGATCAATCCTCACACATTGCATGATTAGGATCTAATTAAATTGTGGGATGGGAAGTAGATGAGGTAGTACCTATTACCTGTTTGTTTTCAAAACCTTTGGGAGTTACTTCTACGTTTGCTTATTATGCCATGCTATGCTAGTAGACGTGGATTGGGTGAGTGAAATCCATGACAGATGTGAGATTGTTAATTAATGGTTTATCTAAGGTGGCAACTTAAACACACATCTGGGTGGATTGAGGCACCTGGGTATTCCAGGACTTGCCTGTTTTCTTTTGGACCGCCACCCATGCTTAAAGGGATCATGAGACTATTCATACTAGAAACTTCCGTGTGCAGCCACAAGCTATTATGGGCTCTAGCATAGTTGACTAAGTCGTGCGAACTCTTACAGTGGTAGACTAGCAGATGTAGGGGATGTAGGTGGTACGGTCTACCCGATCGTAAGGTGCTAGCACTTCTGAAAGACTATGTCTCGGTCATCCGTCTTCTCAAACACCGTGTAGTGCGAGAAACCAAACGGAGGCGATCGAGTCTTGTGGGGAAAAGTGCGCAAACCTCTGCAGAGCGTAATAAACTAATCATGGTTGGCCACGTCCCCGGTTATGGACATCTTGAGTATTTAGTACTTGGATTTTCATGTGAATCTCAACATGTTACTCTAAATTAATTTTGTTGGGTTATGTTTAATGATGATGCTTAATTGGGATTGAGAATGCTGTCAACCATTCTCAATGTTTAACAACCACCATGATAGTAATTAAATTTTATTCCTTTGAAGTAGGGAAAAATTGGCTTTACGCAAAACTATAACCATAGAGCTTTCCACCAGCCAAATATGCATATAGTATAGCTGTTTCATTCCATTACTCTCTATGTGTTACCTTGCTAGCATATTCCATGTGCTGACCCGTTTTCGGGCTGCAACATTAATGTTGCAGACTTTTCAGACGACGATTAAGGAGTTTTTAGGTCGTGGTTCTATACTCAGTGATGCCATTGGAGTTGATGGACTCACTTATCTTCCAAGCCTTTCGCTGTTATAGTTATTAGATGGCCTTAAGCCATATTTATTGTAATAAGTTCTCTTTTGAGACACTCGATGTAATAAGAGTGTGATTTCTACTCTGCTATAAATCCTCCGAGTACTGTGTGGTGTCAACATTACTGATCCAGGGATGACACTGGAGCACAGAGATCAGACTGTTTGAGGTCTGGTCGCTACACGTTAGCCCCTAACCTAACCCACCAGCGTATATAATGGGCAACCCTAGGAATTAGGGATCCTGTCCCATCCATCCATCCATCCAATCCATCCCCGCCGCCACTCTTCTTGCTTTCAGCGCCCAACAAACCACCAAGCCGATCCAATCCATCCCCGACCAACCTCACCGGCCTCTGCTCGATCCCTCTCCTTCCTGACGCCATGGACATGCCGCCGCCTGTAGCTTCCACGCCCCCATACCCGTGCAGCAGCGAGCAGCGTCTGAGCTCGCCTCATCTCCGCGCCGCTGACGAGCTTCGTTCAAGTAGGAGCTCCCGCAAGACGCCAGGAACGAGACCCCATGCTCGGCTTCGACCAGATCCCGTCGCCGCCCTTGGCGTTTGCCGTCTGCCGTCATTCTTCACCGGATCCGGCCGTCCCAGACTCGCCGAACCTTGCACCATTCGCGACCTCCCCGTTTCGTCCCTTTCGCCAGAGTTGCGCCAAGTCCGTCGCCAGCCACCGTGTTGCCCTCGCTCCCTCGTCGCCAGCGGATCCAACAGATGTGCGCCGGTGAGCCACAGGCTGTCGTGCCCCGGGCAGGGCATGTCCCTGCTCCTTGTCCTCTCTCTCTCTCTCTTACATCTCCCTCTCTCTTTCTTTGAACCAGCAGCGCCATGGATGGCCACCGAAGGAGACCGCCCCGGTCTTCGAACCCATGCTCATCGAAGCCGCGCCTCCTCATGCCCTGCGCTTCAAGTTCCTCCCACTGGAGCCCCGGGTCCTCCTCTACCCTGCGCCAAGCCCCTGCTTCCTCTGCATCTCTGCGTCGCTGCCTGCCTACGCCTCCTCTCCATCGATACGCTTTCCCTCGCGCACGCGCCTTCGTTGACCGAGACGGCCAGATGCGTGGGCCGCCTCCGCGCATCTGACCCAGCGCCAGCTCGCGTCTGGGCCACGTCCCTTCGCCATTTACCGCGGCCTACCCCCCTCCTCCTCAAACGGGCCGAAGCCCATGGGTGAGGCCACCCACAACGCCCCTCTTTTGTTTTATTTCTCTTGTTGGGCCAGACAGTTTCGGCCCTGTGTATTTTTTTTAGATCTGCGAGTTTGTCTTTTTTTAGAGACAGCAGTTTTGCAGAATGGCCCCTAAACTTCATGCATTTAATAACTTCACAACCGTGCATCGGATCTAAATAATTTATATATGAAAGTTGCTTAGAATTTTTTCTAGTTTAATAATATTCAACTTTCATGCATGTTTGAAATATTTAAAATGTTGTATGTGTAACTTTGTCCATATGCCATGCTAAAATGCTTTAATTCATAACTAAATAACCGTAGCTCGGATTTTAATAAACTTTATATGTGTATGGGGTAGAATTTTGTCTAGTTTAACATGGTGGCTTTACTTTGCATGTTTAACAACTCTAAAATTGTGTTTAGGGCAGAACAACACCAAATCTAAAATATGCATATGGGGATTTACCGGAATTTGTTGTTCGTTGTTTCCGGCCCCATTTAAACTTGCCTAGATAGGTAGTTTTGCTTTTTTCTTCACCCCTTGCCATGCTAATCAACATTGAATATTGTTGAGTACATAAACGAGATCGAACTAAATAACTTGTTGTGGTGTTTCGTCAATTTGCAACTCGTTGCAGGTTCAGCTCCACTTAATTTGTAGGATTGTTTGTGCTTTTTGCCATGCCATGCTTCATTAAACCGGACATGCATCATACTTGATTGTGCATCATGCCATGTTCATGTCGTGGTTGTTTACTATGATGTTTGCTTCTTTCCAGTGTTGCTTCTTCGGGTTGGTTCCGATAACGTCGTGTGTGTTAGGATCAGGTCGACTACGTCCGTTTGACTTCTTCATGGACTTGTTCTTCTTCCTTGCGGGATTTCAGGCAAGATGACCATACCTTCGAAATCACTTCTATCTTTACTTGCTAGATGCTCGCTCTTTTGTTATGCCTATGCTGCGATACCTACCACTTGCTTATCATGCCTCCCATGTTGTTAAGCCAAGCCTCTAACCCACCTTGTCCTAGCAAACCGTTGTTTGGCTATGTTACCGCTTTGCTCAACCCCTCTTATAGCGTTGTTAGTTGCAGGTGAAGATTGGAGGTTGTTCCATGTTGGAACATGGATATTTGTTGGGATATCACAATATCTGTTATTTATATAAATGCATCTATATACTTGGTAAAGGGTGGAAGGCTCGGCCTTATGCCTGGTGTTTTGTTCCACTCTTGCCGCCCTAGTTTCCGTCATATCGGTATTATGTTCCCGGATTTTGCGTTCCTTACACGGTTGGGTTATAATGGGAACCCCTTGACAGTTCGCTTTGAATAAAACTCCTCCAGCAAGGCCCAACCTTGGTTTTACCATTCGCCACCTAGCCTTTTTCCCTTGGGGGTCGCGCATCCCGAGGGTCATCTTTATTTTAACCCCCCCAGGCCAGTGCTTGTCTGAGTGTTGGTCCAAACTAGAGCGCCTTGCAGCGCCACCTCGGGGAAACTCGAGGGCTGGTTTTAGTTGTACGGATTGCTTATCCGGTGTTGCCCTGAGAACGAGATAGGTGCAGCTCCTATCGGGATGTCGGCGCATCGGGCGGTCTTGTTGGACTTGTTTTACCATTGTCGAGGATGTCTTGTAACCGGGATGCCAAGTCTGATCGGATTGTCTTGGGAGAAGGAATATCCTTCGTTGACCGTGAGAGCTTGTGATGGGCTAAGTTGGGACACCCCTACAGGGATTTGAACTTTCGAAAGCCGTGCCCACGGTTATGGGCAGATGGGAATTTGTTAATGTCCGGTTGTAGAAAACCTAAAGTTTATCTTAATTAAAATGCATCAACTGCGTGTGTAACTGTGATGGTCTCTTCTCGGCGGGGTCCAGGAAGTGAACACGGTGTTGAAGTTATGTTTGACGTAGGTTGTTCTAGGATCACTTCTTGATCATAGTTCATCGATCGTGCCTTTGCCTTCTCTTCTCGCTCTCATTTGCGTATGTTAGCCACCCACTACTAGGAAAAGGCCTACTAATGGCGCACCTGTTTTGCCTACTAATGGCGCATCACTGGTGCGCCATTAGTATCACGCCACTAGTATTTTTTACTAATGGCGCACCACTGGTGCGCCATTTATACTAATGGCGCACCACCCAGTGCGCCATTAGTATATAACACCATGCGCCATTAGTATGCCTCCCAGGGGCCATATTTAACCATGTGCTTTGGCACACTAATGGCACACTGCGGATGGATGCGCCATTAGTATACTTGGCATACTAATGGCGCACTCTGTAGTGATGCGCCATTAGTATGAATATTAGGGTTTTTTTTACTTTTCTGATTTTTGCACATGTTACAAAATATATTATTTGACAGAATATAGACAGTAGCACACAGCAACAGCAGATTCATCGAATACAATAGAAGATTAGTCTCCAAATACAATTCATCATATTAGTCTCCGAATTCAGAAGACCGAACAAAGATAAAACATTACAAGTCTCGAGACCGCGAGTATCAAGTTTGTCGGAAGTAATACTAATCCTAACAAGTGCTACTAATCATCATCATACAACTTCTACTGGATATTCATAACAGTTCATACGATCATCATCTTGATAGTCATCAAACCAACTCTACTTAATTGTTCTTAGCACATGATCATCAGTATTAGGCAGGACCTAAATACCCTATTTAAGCTAAAATAGCATAAAACAATATAGACCCTGACTCTCCATTATGGAGAATGGAGAACATCCTATCTCCAATTCTTGCGATTCGCTTCCTTTTGCTTCCAAGAAGCTCCTTACGACTGTCCATACATTTTTTCCATCCTTTGATTTTCATGTCTCCACTTCTTTTAGAAATCTCGTATGGACAGTTGAGATTCATAGGACGACCTGGCTGTATGTTCAAAACATTAACACTACCTTTCTGATACATCATATGAGGCACACAATTCTCTGGGATTATCTGTTGAAAAACATAGTAATAACTTCATAGTTAGCAATGATGTACTAGTTTTAGAAGTATGCAAAAGATGCACGAATGTCGTAATAGTAAAAATCTTACCAGGGTATCTCCATGGTAGTTACCATAGTTGAACACATGCACTAGTGGCACGTATTTACCATAATGTTGAGGAGTTTGATTGTGGATAATGTAATTCTCAATGTCAGTACAAAATCCGACCAGATGATTTTTCTCCTTGTAAGTTGTTAATTCGGAGCCATCGGTGTAGTGGATTTTGTCTACCATCTCCAGCACATTCTTTGAACAATAAAAATAAGCTGTCAATGGAAATAAGTTGTCAACTATTTTGAAATAAACAATATAAATTAGCTAATAACTATGTTTGAGAAACTCACATAGCGGTAGAACTGGAGGCGTATCAACAAGGACCCAAATGTCCATATTGTCTTGGTTGATGTCAGGATTACCAAGATCCATGGTGATAAGCATACCCTCATCAAAACCATACATCTTGCAAAATGCTTCCCAATTTTTGCAACCAAAATGGGTTACGCTCTTAGAATTATATAGATTTACTTCAAAGTCCACATCGTGATGAGTCCTTAGGTGAATTTTCTTTGTTTCAGAAATTTCATGGTCTTCAAACTCCATCCTCTCCAAGACATAGCATCTTGCATGGCATGGGATAAGCTATACTCGAATTGTAAAAGATGAAAATTACACGTTGAAATAGTTGAAGTCATGCTTAATTATGAAAATAACACTTGTCGTCGTTGTGTACCATTTCAACTTCGAAGGTCTCCTCGAGCTTAATGCTGAAGCGCCGATCATCGTCCAGGTGAGGCATGTCGCACAGACCTCGATCGTCGTGGCACCAGTCGCACTCCGCCCAGAGACTTTCGTCGTCCAATGATGATGACGACATATCCTACGTTCATAATTCAAAACTACATCATTTAGGGTTTGTCGACACCGAGGCATCCTAAAAGCTAAGCTTTTATCATTTAGGGTTTGTCGACGCTGAGGCACCCTAAAAGCCTAAGCTTTCATCATTTAGGTTCTTATCGACACCGAGGCACCCTAAAAGCCAAGGTTTTATCATTTAGGGTTTGTCGACGTCGAGGCACCCTAAAAGCCTAAGCTTTCATCATTTAGGTTTTGTCGACGGTGAGGCACCCTAAAAGCCTAAGTGTACATCATTTAGGTTCTCATGGACACCGAGGCACCCTATAGAAGCGAAGTTAAGCTTTCATCATTTAGGGTTTATCGATGCCGAGGCACCCTAGGTTGGGCCTAATCACTTGGCACTAATCACTTGGCTCTATTGCCACCTATGTTGGGTTTATCATCTAGGGTTTATCGATGCTAACGAGAATTCTAAGTTGGGCCTAATCACTTGGCTCTATTGCCACCTATGGTTTAATGGAGCAAGAATGGCGGGGTAGTTGATCCTACTTAACTAAGTACTAAGATACCCTGGCCAATGCATTAGTCGCAAGTACCCCATATGTCCTATTTTTAGCAAAGTCATGCTAAAATTCACGGAAAATTTCAGCATGACCTTTGCTGAAAATAGGACATATGGAGTACCCGAATTTGCCGGAACGGAAGTTAATCGATATTCCGGCAAACTCAAGGGCCTCTCGGGGTACCTGCAAATTCATCACGACACAATGGTCGGAGACAAAACCCAGCCACGGACCATATGGTCCTCTGCTTTCATATGGAAAAAAATCAGCTTAACATATGTGAGCTTCCATTCCAGATATAATAGGTCACCAAACAGAAAATCATCCAGATATAATGGTACAGCAAAGAAACAGCTTAATCCATGCCTCAGCTTATGAACAGTCATTACTTCAAATACAGAAGAAGGAACAATTTATTTGTGGCATAGTTACAAATGATGACAGAATAAAGCAACACCCTGCACTAGCCTAAAAACAAGTGAAGTTTCACCCATATAAGAACAACTTTATAAAATCAGAGAAGTTGCTAAATTTTTTGTATCCTTCATATACACTGGAGTACAATGCTTTATAATGTTCCATCATCATTACAGAAAATTGACAATTGTCCATAACAGTTAACTGAAATTTTTGCCTCATAGCTTGGGTGGTTTAAGTACTAGGAGACTTTGTAATGTGCAGTACAGGTGCAGTAATAGGCAATAAAACTGTTACTCCAACTTAACGAAAACAGAAAACTGGAGTACTCAACTTGGTACAGGCAACTTAATTTACTTGAATTCAGGGTACATGCAACTTAACGAAACCCCCAACTTGGTAGAACTAATATAGCCCCTTAAAAATTGATTATGATCAAGTTAGGTCTACTTAACGAAACCCTCAACTTGGTAGAACTAATATAGCGCCATATGCAACAATTGATTATGATTATTCAGGAGTATTTCACTCAAAGACAAGTGAAGCTGCAACATTGTACTCCAGTCAAATCAGGGTATAGTAAGCTTGAATTTCAGGATACAATAAGTTTGAATTTCAAGATAAAACACAAATAAAGTTCAGTATAAATCATCACAAGAGTCTTGCTTCAAAATGTGCATGCAGGATTCTATGTTCGCCTCTGTTTTCGAGTTGCTCGACTAGTTGCGCCTAGTCGTCGAGTCGCACTGGCAGGGTCGACTCAGCCCGGCGACCGTCGAGCGACTAGTCACGACTAGTCGTGTTTTCTGGGTTGAGCAACTCAATTTTTTGGGCCCCATCTGTCATATGTTTTTACTGTATCAAACCACCCCCTGGAAACCTAGATCGAACATGTTCCCCTCCCCCCGACCCAACCCTCTCCTAGGCAGCCGCCGCTGCCCATGGTTGCTGGCTTGCTGCTCCTCCCTCGGTTGCTGTTGTTGCTGGTCTGCTCCTCCCCTCCTCCCCTGGTTGCTGCTACTAGTCCGCTCCTCCCCTCATCCCATGGTTGCTGCTGCTGTTGGTCTGCTCCTCCTCTCCTCCCCTGGTTCCTGCCCTCGACCTCCCCTGGTTGCTACTGTACAAATTTCTTACTAATTTGTTCCCTGGATAATTCCAATTCCTTGAGAACATGAATAAAATCAAAATTATCCAGAGGTATATCAACACCCATCATTGATGCTCTAAACATAATCTCCTTAGCTACTTAATTCCCCAACCCTAGTTACTTAATTCTCCAACCCCTTTTCTTGTCCAAAATTCTCCAACCCCTAACCCTAGAACACATCAGAAGGAAATCAAGAGGGGGAAGAGGGGGAAGCGGCTCGGGTGCTCACTGGGGAGGTCGAGGGCGACTCGGGGTAGCCGGAGCTAGTCGAGGCGGCGCGAGGGCGGGAGGACGTCGATGGCGTGGGCGCGGGCAGAGGGGGGACGGCGAGGGAGGCGGCGCTTGGCTCGAGGAGGCGCGGGCGCGGCGACGGAGACGGAGGCGCGGGGGCGGCGGCGGCGTGGGGGCGGTGACGGAGACAGAGTCGCGGGGGCGGCGGCTGCGTGGGTCGGGGCAGCGGGGGGAATTAGCTAGGCGGGCGAGGGAGAGGGATGAAGGGGATCTGGCAAGAAGGAGGGAATTAGCTAGGGGGAATCTTACTAATGGCGCACCTGCGGTCGGTGCGCCATTAGTAATCTTTTTTTACATAGCAATGGTGCACCAGGCAGAGGTGCGCCATTAGTAATCTTTTTTTACATAGCAATGGCGCACTAGGCAGAGGTACGCCATTAGTAATCTTTATATATATATATATATAGAAATGGCGCACCAGCCAGAGGTGCGCCATAAGTAATTTTTTTGTTGCATGTAATAAATTTTTTAGAAAATGAATATGAATATGAAACCGTAATATTTTTTATAAAAACAGTAATAATTGTTGTTTAACAACAATTGTAGTCTACACTTTTTTATTATTATTTTTTAAAAAATGAAGAGGGGAGAGGAGGCGCGGGTGGGATCGAGATCGAGATGGAGGGGGAATCGAGATCGAGATGGAGGGGGATCGAGATCGAGTGTCCTCATGGATATTCAATATTTTATCATATTGAATATGAAAAAATATCATCAAATTTGAAAAAATATTCATGAATTCAAAAAGTGCCCATGAAATTTAAAAATATTCCTGATATCAAAAAGTGCCCATGAAATTTAAAAATATTCATGATATCAAAATATATACTAATGGCGCACTTCTACAGGGTGCGCCATTAGTAGTTTAAAGTAGTAATGGCGCACTGTGAGGCGGTGCGCCATTAGTAGTTTTGCAAAAAAAAGAATAAAAAAAATTCAGTACTGGCGCACTCCCTGTCTGGTGCACCATTACTAGTTAGAACTAGTAATGGCGCACTTCGGTAGGATGCGCCATTAGTATGTATGTAAAAATGAAAAAAAAATTATCACTAGTGACGCACCTGTTTTCTGGTGCGCCATTAGTGTCTTCCACACTAATGGCGCATCACCAACTGGTGCGCCATTAGTATATAGTAGTGGCGCAGTACTTCCCTGGTGCGCCATTAGTGTCAATCCTATCTATAGCCCTTTTCCTAGTAGTGACCATACATGCTAGTCGCTTGCTGCAGCACCACCTCATACCTTTTACCCTTCCTATAAGCTTAAATAGTCTTGATCGCGAGGGTGTGAGATTGCTGAGTCCCCATGACTCACAGATACTTCCAAAACCAGTGTGCAGGTGCCGATGAAACCGTGCAGGTGACGCAACTGAGCTCAAGGAGGAGCTCGATGAAGATCTCGTTCATTGTGTTGTTTCGTTTCAGTTGATCAGTAGTGGAGCCCAGTTGGGACGATCGGGGATCTGTGTAGCATTTGGGGTAGTCTTCTTTTATTTTGGTTCCGTAGTCGGACCTTGAGTGTATCTGGATGATGTAATGTTTTATTCATGTATTGTGTGAAGTGGCGAGTGTAAGCCAGCTATGTATCTCTTTCCCTTATGTATTACATGGGTTGTGTGAAGATTACCTCACTTGCGACATTGCTTTCAATGCGGTTATGCCTCTAAGTCGTGCTTCTACATGTGGGAGATATAGCCGCATCGAGGGTGCTATAGGTTGGTAATCAGAGCCTTCCCCGACCTTAGGAGCCCCCTGCTTGATCGAATCGCTGGCGTTGTTGAGTCTAGAAAAATGTTTTGAGTCATTTAGGATTATATATATCGGAGTGATAGGAATTCTTTTTACTCCCCAGTCCCTTCGTCGCTCTGGTGAGACATCCTGACGTAGAGTTTTCACTCTTCTCTAGTCGACGTTCACATGACACCACTATAGGAGAGACAACATACATCTCATCAAAATATTGAACGAATACCAAATTCACATGACTACTTATAGCAAGACTTCTCCCATGTCCCCAGGAACAAACGTAACTACTCACAAATAATATTCATGTTCATAATCAGAGGGGTAATATGCATAAAGGATCCGAACATATGATCTTCCACCAAGTAAACCAACTAGCATCAACTACAAGGAGTAACTAACACTACCAGCCAATGTTGGGGATATCGCTTATCGGTAACTTATCGGTCGACCCATGATAAGGGGTAAATCGGCCAGTTTATCGGCATATCAGGTGATTTATCGCCATATCGGCTTATTTATCGGACGATTTATCTTATCGGTCAGACAATGGTAAGCATAAATCGGCTGATTTATCGGAATATCAGAAGATATCTTGAACAGTGCTACCAGCTACCCACAGGTACCAATCTGAGGTTTGGAGAAAAAGATTGGATACAAGAGATGAACTAGGGTTTGAGATGATATGGTGCTGGTGAAGATGTTGATGGAGATTGGCCCCGTCCCAATGAGAGGATCGATGGTGATGATTTCCCCCTCCCGGAGGGATGTTTCCCTGGCAGAACAGCTCCACCGGAGCCGTAGATTGGTTCCACCAAGATTCCTCCTCGTGGCGGCGAAGTTTCGTCCCGTAAGCTTGCTACTGATTTTTTCTCAGACGAAAGACTTCATATAGAAGAAGATGGGCACCGGGGGCCTGCCAGGGGGCCCACGAGGCAGGGGGAGCGCCCAGGGGGTAGGGCGCGCCCCCAACCCTTGTGGATGCTGGGTGGCCCCCCTCTGGTGCTTCCTTCACCCAATATTTTTTATATATTCTGAAAATGACTCCCGTGGAGTTTCAGGACTTTTGGAGCTGTGCAGAATAGGTCTCTAATATTTGCTCCTTTTCCAGCCCAGAATTCCAGCTGCCGGCATTCTCCCTCTTCATGTAAACCTTGTAAAATAAGAGAGAACAGGCATAAGTATTGTGACATAATGTGTAATAACAACCCATAATGCAATAAATATCGATATAAAAGCATGATGCAAAATGGACGTATGACTATGCATCTCCTAGATAGATCTTGTGTGATCGTAGGAAATTTTTTGAAATTGCATGCTACATTCCCCAACACTCTCCTCTTGCTGGATCAAGAAGGAGGAGATGTCCCCAAGCTGTACGTGTGTTGAACGCAGAGATGTCGTCCGTTCGGCGCTTGGATCGGATCTTCCACGATTTTAATCGCCACGAGTACGACTCCATCAACCGCATTCTTGTAACGCTTCCGCTTAGCGATCTTCAAGGGTATGAAGATGCACTCCCTCTCTCTCGTAGCTAGTATCTCCTAGATTGATCTTGGTGACATGTAGGAAAATTTTGAATTATTACTACGTTACCCAACACCTATCTACATACTTAAATAGTAACAGCTAGCACATTTTAAGAGGCTGAGGGCCAACAACCACAACTAACCAATGGAAGCAGCTTGATCACGGCGACTCGGCATCTCGTCAATGAAAAGGAAGAGCCCTCCTATGCCTTGGTAGAGCATGAGTAGAACAGTTTCTCCCATTTTCCAATATGGATGCATTGCCACGACAAGCGAGAACTTGTTAATTTGAATGGTTCCATTTCTGCAGTAAATGCAGTACCTTGCAATCACTTTGGCGTTATTAGCAAGCATAAGTGTAATTCGACCACGCAGAGAAATCGATCCAGGAACTGCTACAGCATGCAATTTCTGTTGAAATGTAGAATAAAAACTAATTGTAACATATCTTTGAAGATATATATAGTTTATGAGCATCAAGATAAAAATAAGACTTTGTACCAGCATTTTGTGCACAAAATTTGTCTTGTTCAATGTATGCACCATAGGTATAATTAATCCCATCAAAATCCAGCGGTCATACGCTATGCTATCTCTGTCAGATTATCAACAAAGTTTATGACATGCTTCAAGTCCTTCCAGTGAAATTTGGTACGCTTAGTAACATACAGATCGTTCACTATGCATCCAACATATCCTTCTTAAAAGGTGGAAAGGCATTATTTATTTTGAACATGGAAAAAGAATATATAGTGCGCATAAATTGGTAAATAGAATTTGTTACTGCCTAGGAACAGAGTCAGAAAATGAAATCATAATTGGTTGCTTAAATAGTGATCAATTAGTCAGAACAAATACCCCGATTTTTCTAAGTAATATGCCAACATGGAGAAAGTTGAAAGGACACTAACCTCGGTCAGACTTTGATCGGCTGATGACATTGGGGAAGTAAACATCCATGTTAATTAGACCAGGCTGTGGTGCACGCATTAGAATTTTATTGCCAACTTTCAGTTCATAACACTTAGACGTTTTTCTCCAAAGATCCGCATCAAAATAGAAATGACCATCTTTATCAAGTTTTATGCCAACCGTCATTGTAAAGCCATGTTGCGTTGTAAATATGACATCCATGGAGTCATCAACAAAGTAAATCCCAAGATTTCCTTCTACTCCTGTTCTTGCAAAGCAAGGGATGTACTGCTTGAAATGAAAATTAAGATCATAAATTAGAAATATTGAAATAACAGAGCAAGATGAAAATATGGGAGTAACTGATAGAACAGATCAATATATAGATGAAAGCAAAGTACAAAAATATATAATTAAAAATAGACAATGTAACAAAGGTTTGATGCAAATATGAGAGTAACTGAATGAAACATACATCATATATTTGCCTAATATAGGGGGGAATCGGCTTCAACATCTAGGCTGCACGTGGCACCGTACCTTTTATCCAAATGTAGCAACAGACGGTATATGTTCGCAAATTTAGGCCATGCCGACCGTGATAGGTTGAGATTGAACATACCGAGCGCTCCCTGAAGTCATCCGGAATGGTGAGATAGAACTTCGCTTCCGACTGGCTGCGACCACACTTGCCCAATTTGTGCTTGCACTATGGACACATGAATGAAAACCCTCGAATCAGCTAGAAGAAAAATGAATCCACGACAATTTCCACTGGTTGATTAACGGCGATGGACGGACTGCGATAAGAGATGAGTGAATATTTCGCTAACTTGATTACCTTCTCCATGAGAAAAATCCCCGGCCTAATCCCACAGAAAACCCCAATCGACTAGAGTCTAGAATGTCGGTGCAGATAGGTGGCGGGAAACGGTAGGGGCGAAATCCCATGCCGTTTGGAGCGCGACCTCCGCCCACCGCCGACAGCCGTCGTGCTTAAGGTGGCCGCCGCGATAGAAGTTGATGACGTGCAGTGTTGCGGAGGAGTCCACAGCGAGTGGGCGGGGACGAAGTGAGCGAGGGTTTTATTTTTCCTTTTGCATGTGTGGGTGAACAGACATGGTTCGTAGAGGCGACAGAGATGAATCATGTGCGATAGTAAATCACCGAGATTGAAGGGGGATTCAAATTTCCTTTGTCCTTTATCCACGAGTTTTTTCTATGATGAACATACACCCTGCAAATCACTGTGTTCAAATTTGTCACTTTTCTGGGTTCATTTACCATATTTAGGCGATTATGTTAATTTTCTAGGCATTAATGCACATAATTAAAATTCAAACAATCGGTGTATGAAAAGGTGCACGAGATGAGTCTTGAGAACCAAGATCGTGCTATTTAGTAAATTCTCATGCCTTCTACAAGTAATAGGCAGATATTTCATAGAAATGTGTGGCAATAGTCAACCACAAACACGTCGTTTATTGGTTTTTCACCTATAGGAAAATGAAATACATGCTTGAAAAACATGATGGCTGGCATGGTGCCATAATGTCTACTACGTAACCTTCTTCTTGTAGACTCGTGTTGGGCCTCCAAGCCAGAGTTTTGTAGGACAGTAGAAAATTTCCCTCAAGTGGATGACCTAAGGTTTATCAATCCGTGGGAGGCATAGGATGAAGATGGTCTCTCTCAAACAATCCTGCAACCAAATAACAAAGAGTCTCTTGTGTCCCCAACACACCCAATACAATGGTAAATTGTATAGGTGCACTAATTCGGCGAAGAGACGGTGATACAAGTGTAATATGGATGGTAGATATAGGTTTTTGTAATCTGAAAATATAAAAACAGCAAGGTAGCAAGTGGTAAAAGTGAGCAAAAATGGAATTGCAATGCTTGGAAACAAGGCCTAGGGTTCATACTTTCACTAGTGCAAGTTCTCTCAACAATGATAATATAATTAGATCATATAACAATCCCTCAATGTGCAACAAAGAGTAATTCTTTCTGATCAATCCACTGAGCTATCGCGGAGAACATAAGATGAAATTGCTTGTAGGGTACGAAACCACCTCAAAGTCATTCTTTCCGATCAATCCATTGAGCTATTCCTATAAGTGTCACATACATTCCTAGAGTTCATAGTAAAATAGCACCATATGACACACATCAATCAACCCTAATGTCACCTAGATACTCCAATGTCACCAAAAGTATCCGTGGGTTAATTATACGATATGCATCAAACAACTTCAGATTCATAATATCCAATCCAACACAAAGAACCTCAAAGAGTGCCCCAAGATTCCTACCAGAGAAACAAGGACGAAAACATGCATCAACCCCTATGCATAGATTACCCTAATAGCACCTCGGGAATCTGCGAGTTGAGTGCCAAAACATACATCAAGTGAATCAACAGAACACCCCATTGTCACCATGAGTATCCCGCGCAAGACATACATCAAGTGTTCTCAAATCCATAATAGTATTCAAACCAATAATAGTGAAACCTCAAAGGTAAAACTCAATTCATCACAAGAAGATAGAGGGGTGAAACACCATATGATCCAACTATAGTAACAAAGCTCGTGGTACATCAAGATCGTGCCATATCAAGAACATGAGAGAGATGGAGATAGAGAGATCAAACACATAGCTACTGGTACATACCCTTAGCCTCGAGGGTGAACTACTCCCTCCTCATCATGGAGAGCGCCGGGATGATGAAGATGGCCACCGGTGATGGTTTCCCCCTTCGGCAGGGTGCCGGCATGAGCCCTGATTGGTTTTTTGTGGCTACAGAGGCTTGCGGTGGCGGAACTCCCGATCTGGGTTTCTTTCTGGGGGTTTCTGGATTTATAGGAATTTTTGGCGTCGCTTTCAAGTCAGGGGGTCCACGAGGCAGAGGCAAGGTTGGGGGTGCGCCCCCACCCTTGTAGATGCCTCGTGGCTCCTCTGGTCCATCTCTGATACTTCATGGGCTTCTTCTGGTCCATAAAAATTCATCGTAAAGTTTCAGCTCGTTTGGACTCTGATGCGGCTTGAATCTACGTAGGTATTTCCTCAAAGAGGAAAGGATGATGCAGCACAGCGGCGGTAGGTATTTCCCCCAGTTACCAAACCAAGGTTATCGAACCAGTAGGAGAACTAAGCAACAGTACGTAAACAACACCTGCACAGACATAACAAATACTCGCAACCCGACGTGTAAAAAGGGGTTGTCAATCCCTTTCGGGTAGCGGCGCCAGAAATTGGCAAACAGACGTAAGAGACATGTAAATATTGATAGATCGAACGCCAAATAAAATAAAGTGCAGCAAGGTATTTTTGTATTTTTGGTTTAATAGATCTGAAAATAAAAGCAAAGGAAAATAGATCGCAAAGGCAAATAATATGAGAAAGAGACCCGGGGGCCATAGGTTTCACTAGTGGCTTCCCTTGAGAAAAATAGCAAACGGTGGGTAAACAAATTACTGTTGGGAAATTGATAACTTCAAATAATCATGACGATATCCAGGCAATGATCATTATATAGGCATCACGTCCAAGATTAGTAGACCGACTCCTGCCTGCATCTACTACTATTACTCCACACATCGACCGCTATCCAGCATGCATCTAGTGTATTAAGTTCATGGATAAACAAAGTAATACAATAAGAACGATGACATGCTGTAGACAATATCTATTTATGTAGAAATAGACCTCATCATTTTATCCTTAGTAGCAATGATACATACGTGCCGGTTCCCCTTCTGGCACTGGGATCAATCACCGTAAGATCAAACCCACTACAAAGCACCTCTTCCCTTTGCAAGATAAGTAGATCAAGTTGGCCAAAAAAAACCCAAATATCAGATAATAAATACGAGGCTATAAGCAATCATGCATATAAGAGATCAAAGAAACTCAAATAACTTTCATGGATAAAAAGAGATAGATCTGATCATAAACTCAAAGTTCATCTGATCCCAACAAACACACCGCAAAAGAGTTACATCATATGGATCTCCAAGAGACCATTTTATTGAGAATCAAACGAGAGAGAGTAAGCCATCTAGCTACTAACTACGGACCCGAAGGTCTACAAAGAACTACTTACGCATCATCGGAGAGGCACAAATGGAAGTGGTGAACCCCTCTGTGATGGTGTCTAGATTGGATCTGGTGGTTCTGGACTCTGCGGCGGCTAGAATTTATTTTTGTCGACTCCCCTAGGGTTTCTGGAATATTGGGGTATTTATAGAGCAAAGGGGCGGTCCGGGGGGCACCCGAGGTGGCACAACCCACAAGGGCGCGCCTGGGCCTCCAGGCGTGCCCTGGTGTGTTGTGCTCCCCTCGGAGCACCCCCCGACGCACTTTTCCGGCCCATTGGATGTTTTCTAGTCAAAAAATCCACAAAAAGTTTCGCTGCGTTTGGACTCCGTTTGATATTGATTACCTGCGATCTAAAAAAACATGCAAAAAACAGCAACTGGCACTTGGCACCATGTCAATAGGTTAGTACCAAAAAATGATATAAAATTACTATAAAATGATTATAAAACATCCAAGAATGATAATATAACAGCATGTAACAATCAAAAATTATTGATACGTTGGAGATGTATCAACATCCCCAAGCTTAATTCATGCTCGTCCTCGAGTAGGTAATTGATAAAAACAGAATTTTTGATGTGGAATGTTGCCTAACATGTCATCTCATATTCTTTTCTTTATAGCATGGACATTTGGACTTTTATATTGTTCAAAGCTATAGTCTAGTTTTGCCAGGAGACTTAAATACTCAAGCATACCAACAAGCAACCATGTCTTTCAAAATATCAACACTAAAATAAGTTATCCGTAGCCCATCATGCTCAATCATTGATTCATTCATGAAACACACTCGCATATTAACTACACCCAATGCTCAAGTACGATCATAGTGCCCACTAGTTGCTGCTTTTATAAGAGAAGACGGAGACTCAAATAAAAGTAAAAATTTCATAAAGTAAAAGAAAGGCCCTTCGTAGAGGGAAGTAAGGATTTGTAGAGGTGCCAGAGCTCAAAGAGAAAATTGAGAGATAAAAACATTTTGAGAGGCATACTTTTTCTACCAACAAAAACGACTTGGAGTTCCCAACACTTTCCATGCTAGATATATCATAGGAGGCTCCCAAACAGAAATTAAAGTTTATTCCTTTTTCCATCATACTTTCACTTTCCATGGCTAACCGTATCCACGGGTGCCTTCCGTACCAACACTTTCCAAGGAATTTATTATTTGACAACATAAAGTAAATTCATTTTTCATTTCGGGACTGGGCACCCCTAATCCCTTTGCCTTACTCTCGTGCAATGACAAGTGAATAAACACTCATCGTGAGAATAACACATCTAGCATGGAAAATATTAGCCACCCCTCACCGCCTCGCAACTGGTACGAGCACACAAAAGAGAGATTTATTTTGAATATTAGAGATGGCACATACAAATTTGCTTAGAACGGCAAAAGAATACCGCATATAGGTAGATATAGTGTACTCTTGTGGTAAAACTGGTTTAAATGGTTTTGGATGCACAAGTAGTGATCATACTTAGTGCAAAATGAAGGCTGGCAAAAGATTGAGAAGCGACGAAGCAAGAAACGAATAATCTCATAATCAAGCATTAAGCATAATTAACATGGAATAATGCACCACAAGTAGGATATAATTTCCTTGCATAACTATTGACTTTCGTGCTTGCATAGGGAATCACTAACCTTAACACCAATAGTTTTATGAAAGCATAACTACTCACCAACTTGACTCGCATATCACATCATCATATCTCAAAACTATTACTAAGAATCAAGTTTATTTTGTCCAATGATCTTCATGAAAGTTTTTATTATATCCTTCTTGGATATCTATCACTTTGGGACTAATTTTCATGTGTTGCCTTTGATAAGTTCATACAAATATAAGTGAAGATCATGAGCATAATATTTCTTTCTCTCAAATTAATTTAAGTGAAGCAAGAGAGAATTTCTTGAAAATTTTACTAACTCTCAAATAAATCTAAGTGAAGCAAGAGAGCATTTCTTCAAAAATACTAAAGCACGGCGTGCTCAAAAAGATATAAGTGAAGCACTAGAGCAAGTCCGTAGCTCATAAAAATTTAAGTGAAGCATAGAGAGCAATTCTAATGTCATGGCATAATTTTGGCTCTCTCAAATATGTGTGTCCAGCAAGGGATCATGACTAAAAACACAAAACAAAACAAGAAAAGACTCATATCATACAAGATACTCCAAGCAAAACACATAGTATGTGACGAATAAAAATATAGCTTTGAGTAAAATACCGATGGTCGTTAGAAGAAAGAGGGGATGCCACTCGGGGCATCCCCAAGCTTAGTTACTTCCTTATCTTTGGATAATAACTTGGGGTGCCATAGGAATCCCCAAGCTTAGGCTCTTCTTACTCCTTATTCCTTCATTCATCGTAAGATAACCCAAAACTTGAAAACTTCAATCACACAAAACTCAACAAACCTTCGTGAGAACCGTTAGTATAAGAAAATAAATCACTACTATAAGTATTGTAGCAAACCAAATCATATTTTATTCATTCATTATATCTACTGTATTCCACCTTTTCTATCGCAAAAAATCATCAAAGAAAACCATAGAATCATCAAAGCAAGCACACAACGCAAAGAAAACAGAATTTGTCCAAAACAGAACAGCCTATAGCAATCTGGATATTTTGAATACTTCTGTAACTCCAAAAATCTTGAGAAATTAGGAAAGCCTGAGAACTTTATATATTAATCTTCTAAAAAATAATTGGTATTTTATCACGCTCTTGTTAAAAATGAGAATTGTTTTCATGAGCGCAAAATTTTCTGTTTTTCAGCAAGATCAAACAAATATCACCCAAGAAGATCCTAAAGGATTTACTTGGCACAAACACTAATTAAAACAAAAAAAACACAATCATATCAGTAGCATAATTGTGCTAACACTCAAGAACAGAAAGCAAAAATAAATTTTATTCATTGGTTTGCCTCCCAACAAGCGTTATTGTTTTACGCCCTTAGCTAAGCATAAAGCAAGGATCTAAGTTTTGTCATCTTTGTTTTGAGATCCATAAGATGCCCTCATGATTGATTCATATGGTGGCCTAATTATTGTTCTAAGGAAGTGTTCCATACCCTTCCTTAGTGGAAATTGGAACTTAATATTGCCTTCTTTCATATCAGTCACGACATCGATAGTGTGTAAAAACGGTCTAACAAGAATAATTGGACAAGACAGATTGTAATCAATATCTAGAACAATAAAATCTATGGGCATAATTCCTATTTGCAAGAATAAGAACATCATTAATTCTTCCCATAGGCTTTTTAATATTAGAATCCGCCAAGTGTAAACTCAAAGAACATTCTTCAATATCGGTAAGACCAAGCACATCACATAAAGATTTCAGAATTGCAGAAACACTAGCACCCAAGTCACACTAAGAAAAACACTCATAATTTTTAATCTTGACTTTGATAGTAGGTTCCCATTCATCATGCAATTTTCTAGGAATTGAAATTCTAATTCCAACTTTTCTTCTAAAGCTTTCATCATAGCATCAACAATATGTTTAGTAAAAGCTTTATTTTGTTCATAAGCATGGGGTGAATTTATCATGGATTGCAACAAAGGAATACAATCAAACAAAGAGCAACTATCATAATTAAAGTCTTTATAATCCAAAAGAGTGGGCACATCACTAGTTAAAGTTTTGACCTCTTCAAACCCACTTTTATCAATTTTCTCCACAAGAGTTTCACCCTCTGAATTATCGGGACGCCTTCTAACTAAAGTTGACTTTTCTTCGGTCCCTTTTTCATCAATCTTAACTTTACTAAACAAGGAATCAATAGAAGAAACACCAATCATTTTAAGATCTTCATCAATTTTATGAAAGTAATCACTAGAAAACACTTTTTCTAAAAATTCTGTTTTAGCTCTAAGCATAGCGGTTCTTTTCTTACTTTCATACATACAAAGAGAGCTTTATTTGATTCCTCAACTTTAGGCACAAAAATTTTCATCTTGAGATTTTCTACATCATGAGAAATTCTATCAACACTTCTAGACAAATCATCAATCTTATTCAACTTTTTGTGTGTTGATAAATGCTTTAAATATATTCTCAAGATCAGAGGTATTCCTATTATTATAAGAAGTATTTCCATAGGAATTACCATAATTATTAGAGGAATTACTAGGAAAAGTCCTAGGATTAAAATTACCTCTATAAGCATTGTTATTGAAATTGTTTCACGAGATAAAATTCACATCTACGGCATCACTATTTTGCTCAATCAAAGTAGACAAAGGAATATCATTAAAATCAATAGGAGCACTTTTACTAGCAACCAATTTCATAAGAGCATCTACTTTTTCACTCAAAGAAGAAATTTCTTCAACCGAATTAACTTTTTAACTAGTAGGAGCTCTTTCGGTATGCCATTGTGAATAATTTGCCATGATATTATCAAGCAATTTGGTGGCTTCACCCAAAGTAATTTCCATAAAAGTACCACCCGCGGCGGAGTCTAAAAGATTACGAGAAACAAAATTCAACCCTGCATAAAAAAATTGTATGATCATCCGAAGATTTAACCCATGAGTTGGGCAATTCCTTAGCATCATTTTCATCTTTCCCAAGATTGTGCAACATGCTCATGTTAAAGTTGCTTGAAATTAATGACCTGGGTTCTAAGGGAAATAATTTTGCAGGTGTAAAATACTTAGTGATAAAATCATCTTTGCACTTATTCCAAGAATCGACACTATTGTGAGGCAAAAAAGAAAACCATTTTTTTGCAGAATTACGCAAAGAAAATGGAAATAAGTTCATCTTTACAATATCATTGTCCACATATTTTTTATTTTGCATATCGCATAATTCCATGAAGGTATTAATATGGGATGCGGCATCCTCATTAAGAGTACTGGAAAATTGATCTTTCATCACAAGATTTAGCAAAGCAGTATTAATATCACAAGATTATGCACTAGTGGTAGGAGAAATCGGAGTGCCAATAAAATCATTGTTGCTGGTATTTGAGAAATCACACAACTTGGTGTTCTCTTGAGTCATTGTGACTACGCAACAAGATTTCACTAAAAACAGATCCGGCAAGAAAACGGCGAACAAAAAAGAGGGCGAATAAAACGGCGGATATTTGTAAAGTGGGGGGAGAGGAAAATGAGAGGCCAATGGCAACTAATGTAAATTGCAAGGAGATGAGATTTCTGATTAGGAACCTGGTAGATGTTGATGATGTCTCCCCGGCAACGGCGCCAGAAATTCCTTTTGATGCGGCTTGAAGCTACGTCGGTATTTCCCCAAAGAGGAAGGGATGATGCAGCACAACGGCGGTAGGTATTTCCCTCAATGATAAACCAAGCTTATCAAATCAGTAGGAGAACCAAGCAACACTACATATACAACACGTGCACACAAATAAAAAATACTCGCAACCCGACATGTAAAAGGGGTTGTCAATCCCATTCGGGTAGCGGCGCCAGAAATTGGCAAATAGACGTAAGAGAGTTGTATATATTGATAGATCGAACACCAAATAAAATAAAGTGCAGCAAGATATTTCTGTATTTTCGGATTAATAGATCTAAAAATAAAAGCAAAAGAAAATAGATTGCAAAGGCAAATAATATGAGAAAAAACTCGGGGCAGTAGGTTTCACTAGTGGCTTCTCTCGAGAAAAATAGCAAACGCTGGGTAAACAAATTACTGTTGTGAAATTGATAGAACTTCAAATAATCATGACGATATGCAGGAAATGATCATTATATAGGCATCACGTCCAAGATTAGTAGACCGACTCCTGCCTGCATCTACTACTATTACTCCACACATCGACCGCTATCCAGCATGCATCTAGTGTATTAAGTTCATGGAGAAATGGAGTAATGCAATAAGAACGATGACATGATATAGACAAGATCTATTTATGTAGAAATAGACCCCCCTCGTTTTATCTTTAGTAGCAACGACACATACGTGTCGGTTCCCCTTCTGTCACTAGGATCAAGCACCGTAAGATCGAACCCACTACAAAGCACCTCTTCCCATTGCAAGATAAATAGATCAAGTTGGCCAAACAAAACCCAAATATCAGAGAAGATATACAAGGCTATAAGCAATCATGCATATAAGATATCAAGTAAACTCAAATAACTTTCATGGATAAAAAGAGATAGATCTGATCATAAACTCAAAGTTCATCTGATCCCAACAAACACACCGCAAAAGAGTTACATCATATGGATCTCCAAGAGACCATTGTATTGAGAATCAAACAAGAGAGAGTAAGCCATCTAGCTACTAACTACAAACCCAAAGGTCTACAAAGAACTACCCACGCATCATCAGAGAGGCGCCAATGGAAGTGGTGAACCCCTTCGTGATGGTGTCTAGATTGGATCTGGTGGTTCTGGACTCTGCGGCGGCTAGAATTGATTTTTGTGGGCTCCCCTAGGGTTTCTGGAATATTGGGGTATTTATAGAGCAAAGAGGCGGTCCGGGGGCACCCGAGGTGCACACAACCCACCAGGGCGCGCCTAGGCCTCCAGGCGCGCCCTCATGGGTGTGCTCCCCTCGGAGCACCCCCAGGCACTTCTCCGGCCCATTGGATGTCTTCTAGTCAGGAAAATCCACAAAAAGTTTCGCCGCGTTTGGACTCCGTTTGATATTGATTACCTGCGATGTAAAAAACATGCAAAAAAACAACAACTGGCACTTGGCACTATGTCAATAGGTTAGTACCAAAAAATGATATAAAATGATTATAAAACATCAAAGAATGATAATATAATAGCATGGAATAATCAAAAATTATAGATATGTTGCAGACATATCAGACTCCATTTGGTATTCCTTTTCTATAAAACTCAAAAACAAGGAAAAAACCGAAACAGACACTGGGCTCTAGGTTAATAGGTTAGTCAGAAAAATTATATAAAATAGCACAACCCACCAGGGCGCGCCTAGGCCTCCAGGTGCGCCCTCGTGGGTGTGCTCCCCTCGGAGCACCCCCAGGCACTTCTCCGGCCCATTGGATGTCTTCTAGTCAGGAAAATCCACAAAAAGTTTCACCGCGTTTGGACTCCGTTTGATATTGATTACCTGCGATGTAAAAAACATGCAAAAAAGCAACAACTGGCACTTGGCACTATGTCAATAGGTTAGTACCAAAAAATGATATAAAATGATTATAAAACATCAAAGAATGATAATATAACAGCATGGAATAATCAAAAATTATAGATATGTTGCAGACATATCAGACTCCATTTGGTATTCCTTTTCTATAAAACTCAAAAACAAGGAAAAAACTGAAACAGACACTGGGCTCTAGGTTAATAGGTTAGTCAGAAAAATTATATAAAATAGCATATAAATGCATATAAAACATCCAAAACAGATAATATAATAGCATGGAACAATCAAAAATTATAGATATGTTGGAGACGTATCAAGCATCCCCAAGCTTAATTCCAGCTCATCCTCGAGTAGGTAAATGATAAAAACAGAATTTTTGATGTGGAATGCTACCTAACATATCTATCAATGTAATCTTCTCTTTATTGTTGCATGAATGTTCAGATCCATAAGATTCAAAACAAAAGTTCAATATTGACATAAAAACAATAATACTTCAAACATACTAATAAGCAATCATGTCTTCTCAAAATAACATGGCCAAAGAAAGCTATCCCTACAAAATCATATAGTCTGGCTATGCTCCATCTTCATCACACAAAATACTCAAATCATGCACAACCCGGTTGACAAGCCAAGCAATTGTTTCATACTTTTGGTGTTCCCAAACCTTTTAAACTTTCACGCAATACATGAGCATCAGCCATGGGCATAGCACTCTAGGTGGAATAGAATATGGTGGTTGTGGAGAAGACAAAAAATAAGGAGATAGTCTCACATCAACTAGGCGTATCAACGGGCTATGGAGATGCCTAATAATAGATATCAATGTGAGTGAGTAGGGATTTCCATGCAACGGATGCACTAGAGCTATAAATGTATGAAAGCTCAACAAAAGAAACTAAGTGGGTGTGCATCCAACTTGCTTGCTGTAGCGACCCGACCTCACACGGTCAAGTCTCCGTGCTTAAGTGTCATCCCTGGATCGATATGCTGACACACACAGTACTCGAGGATTTTTAACAGAGGTAAATCACATGTATAAAGTAAAGTAAATACTATTACCTCAATCCATATAGCGGAAGTAACAACAAGGTTGTGGATTCCCATCAACACCAATAGCAAATTTGAGTCTAGAAATCGTAACCCTAACATATCACTTACTCGTCGTAAGATTCCTGGAGCATGAGACGTTGCAGCCACAAAGGGTCAGTACATTAAATGTACTGGCAAATTCACACCATAGGACAATGATGAATAACCGCTATCACTACATGCATATTTGGCTGGTGGAGGCTCTATGGTTATCATGTTTTTGCGAAAAGCCAATTTTTCCCTACTGCAAAGGAATATATTTTATTTAACTACCAAGTTGGTTGAAAATTTATTGAGAAGGTTCCTCCAACTCAATCCCAATTAAAAGTTAACAACCCAGCAAATTAATTAAGTAAAGTGATGAGATCAACATGATAATTTAAGAACCAGATACTCAAGATGTCCATAACCAGGGACACGGCTAATCATGATTAGTTTGTACACTCTGCAGAGGTTTGCACACTTTTCCCCACAAGACTCGATCTCTCCGTTGGATTTCTCGCACTACATGGTGTTTGAGAAACGGATGACCGAGACACAGTCTTTCAGAACCATTAACTCTAACTCCGGGTAGACCGTACCAACCTACATCCCCTACATCTGCTAGCCTACTACTAGAAGAGGTCGCGCAACTTACTTAACTATACAAGAGCCCATAATAGCTTGTGGCTGCACAAGGAAGTTTCTAGCATGAATAATCTTATGATCCCTTTGAGCCTGGGTGGCAAACCAGAGGATGATCACACGGGTACCCCGGGATCTCCTAGGACAACACTGTTATATCCCCAGGTGTCCGGGCAAGTCCACTAGTATATCCCCAGGGTGCCCCAACAAATCCGCCCAGATGTGTATTAAAGTAGCCACCTTAATTTAAACCTTAGTTAACGATAATCTCTCACATCTTTCATGAATTCTCTCAAACTAATCCACATCTACGAGCATAGCATAGCAGTATAAGCATAACGTAGTAGGAACTCCCAAGATTTGAATGCAAGACAATAGATTCTACCTCATCAACTACTTCCCAATACCCACATGTTATCAAATCCTAACCATGCAATGTTTGAGGGTTGAAACTAATGCATAAAAACTGGGTATGAAAAGTATGATCAAAGTGTGAACTTGCCTTGTACAGTTGATGAAGATGATTCGCACTCAAAACTCCTGATAGTTCTACACATCACACTCCGGTCAATCTATCGTAAGCAAGCAATAGTAACCACACATAAGCAATCACTCAAAAGATCGGGAAGAACGAAGAAGACAATTTGGAAAACATCAAAACCAAGAAAATAACTCTTGCAACATAAAACAATTTCTAACAGTATCAAAATTAAGTGAATTTGGCCTTATCATAAAGTTTAGGTCAAGAGCTTTAATTAGCAAAAAGAATCAACTAAATCGAAGTTACGAAACTCAAGTTATGATCAAAAGAAGTTTGAATATGAATTTGAACAAATTTTGAAATTTGAAAATTTCAAAAAGTTGATGTGACAGGTTCACTAAATAGGTGAAAACAAGACAAAACTATAGGCGTTGGTTTCATCTAATTTGTATAAATGAGTAAAAAGTTATGGTTGTTTAAAAAATCGGGGTCAAACAATAGCTACGGCTAAAACAATTCTAGGTCTAATGTATAAATACATAGACTAATTGATAATCTAATTATAAGGTAGAGAAAAGATGACTTCGGAGAGAAGAGACAATTTCCAGAAGTCCCGTCGAAGAGGAGAATTATTTTTTCTTTAATGAATCTAGTCAAACCGAAATATTGATTTGACCCGAATCGGATGATTTTTGGAGGCTCTATGGGTCTATATTTATAGGTGGAAAAGAGGTTTAGGGGTCAAAGGCTAGACAATGTGGGACTAAAAGTAGACAAAAAGAAAAGAAAAGAGGAACCACATGGGCTAAGAAGCAACACGGGCCGACCGCACGCATACACTGTGCGCTGCAGTTTTTTTTTGCTAAAGAAGAAAAGAAAAAAACTGGGAAGGATTATCGCTGGCTGGGGGCCCATTTAGGAGGAAAAAAAGATGAGGCGCCCGCTGCCACTATGCTACGCGTGTGGGAGACAAATAATTATGGGTCGCACGTACAATTTTTTAAAACAGAAACCGAAGGATAACCTGAATAAAGAAAATAAAAATAAAATTTTATATAGGCATATTATATATCAAAATTTTCAGAAAAAGATTTTCTATAACATGGACATTTCTTAAGCATCAAATAATATCCACAAAGATTTAAATAAAGCAAAGAGTACTACTGATGCAATAAAACCCATTAAAAATCATTTTAAAAATAGCAAAATGATTTCAAATTTATTTCTCTCCAATTTTATACTATAGGGAATAATTTTACCCTATTTTCCATATATTTATTTTTGGAGAAAAATAATTTGAATAAAACCCAAATAACTCCAAATTGAAAATAATTTCAAAAGGGATTTTCAATTTGATTCTCCTTAACTCCCAGATCATATTTCATATGTTTTGAAGAAGTCATTTTATCTTCTCTCATGAAAATCATTGAGTTGCATAAAGTTTCTGAGTTTGAAATATTTACAAATGAAATTCAAATCTTTTTAAAACCATTTTCATTTATTTAAATGGAAGAAGTCATGTCAACTTCTCTCTAGTGAAAACAATTTGAATTCACAGAGATCAGAAAGCAAGGTGAAAGTTTTGGGAAAGTCATTTTATTCCTTCTCATTTAACTTTCAAATTTTTTCGAATTTCACTCAATTTCACACAAGCAACCACACCACAATCAAACAAATCTATTTATTTAATATAACATTCCAAAATTTAGAATTTTGGGATGTTACAAACCTACCACCCTTAAAACGAATCTCATCCTCGAGAATCGGAGAGGCTAGCAAAGAAATAGGTTAGGTTTGGGGTCTTCTCAAAATCCCTCGATCATCTCCGGGGTCTCGGGTGCTACCACCCTTAGAAGCATTGTTATGGTTCCATCAAAACTCATATACTCCGTCCTCATTGTTGGCAGTGTCGATCTTCTCATATCTTTAGGATAATTCCTTCTCGGGGCTCTTCCGGTAGTGGCTTAACCTTTTTCCTCAATTCTCGTGTCCTTTCATCTTGGTAAGGTTCTTCCGAGACTGGGTCTTCTAAGCTGACGGGTCTGGCGCCAATACTAAACAACTATCGATATCTCATGGTGGTCATCAAACAATTTGACTGGGTCCATACAAAAAACGGGTCTGGGCTTGAACCTCACCGTATGACCTACGGTTGGCAACAACTGCCTTGTACAAGGGGAAAATTGTCATACCATTCTAAGGTTCAAACAAGGTTTTGATCATCGTCGCTCTACTATGGGTAAGTCACTCAGATTTACCATTGCATATAGCAAGGCGAATAATAAGAGTAAGTCGGTATGGTGATCAATCCATCCCGCACCCAAATCATTACCTTGTATATGGTTTAGCGAATCTTGCATTCTAACACTCGGTCATCCTCACAAGCATTGCAGAATTTCTCTTGTCGACAAACCAAGTTTGGATAAATCCATTGATTCTGCAAGCCAAACAAACATCTATCGTTTCTTCACAATTCTCGGGTTTTTGCGTTACTCCTATAAGATCGTCTGTTGATAAAGTCGTTACTTCTTCTAGGATTTTTTCTTCAGCAAGAGTGTGCTTGCTTCTTGGCAGGTCCTGGAGCCTGTGGGTTATGGCCCATCTCATCACTTGTAAACCTTGAACTCATCATCAGGGGAAACTGATCATTATTCCAACATCCAGCTTCCTAGCATCCTTAATTCCACCCATTTGTACTGTCTCTCTTCCTTCTATTGGCACCAAACTAAGACGTGATTACTCAAACTCATCACGGGGTTATTATTGCTCCATATTACCAACATTCAACCTCCTTTATATCCAATAGTACTTCATCCCATCATACTCTTGGGATACCCCACATATCGCGACAAAACTCGTACTTATTTTGTCCGGAGTCCACTCCATGGAATATCCTTATCTTTTTTCTAGGGGTCAAGGGTCCTCACAGGATTCTACCACCCTTGAAATGTACAAATTCATCCATAGACCATATTTCTCATATCCTCGAAAATGGTCAAAATCTACCTTCATAGAGTCACTGCTCATAAAATCCAAATCTTTACCAACGATGCTAACTTTATTTATTCTCAAATTATTATCATATCATGCATTCCCGTTACATGCCTCAACTCAACACCTCAATATAAAGGAAAATGTTCTCACTACTACTACTATACTTCTCACAAACACAACTAATTATCACAAGTCTCCTTCTCCTTGGGACAATCTCTGGCAAAGTGCCCTGCTTCATTACCACGAAAACATATTACTTCTGGCAAGTCTCAAGGTTTTCTTTTTGGGCAACCGCTGAAGTAGTGCACTGACTCCTTGCACCTGAAACATGTGATATGACTCAGGTCCTTCTTGGAATCCAATCTATTTCTCCTCCTAGATTTTTCCATTCCAATCAAGGCTTCTATTTCCAATGGGTCATACTCTACTTCCACTGTGGGGAATTCTACTAGATCTCTATCTAGACAATTTTGGGAGATGTGTCCTTCTTCTCCACATGAATAGCATGACTTGGTGCATGGTTTAATTGGGTCTTCTTTGGGTGTGTCCTCCACCTCTTCCTTCATCACAGGTTCTTCTAAAATTTCCATAAGGGCTCCTTTCATTGCTTCTTTCTTCTGCTGGATGGTTTGTTGTACCATGGGGTAAATGTGACACTGAGCAGGGTAGTGGGTAGTCCCTTCACAAAAGAAACAAGTAATCTGCCTAGTTGGGCATTCTTCAGCTGGGTGACTTTCTTCACAATTAGGGCATTCATCATTGTGTTCCTTATGGTTGTGTCCTATTTATCCACAGAGCTTGCATGCACAAGGTCTCTTCATATCACTTCCATAAGGCTTCAATTTTTGGGACACAAACCGAGACTTTGGCAAAGTCAACATAAATTCTTCCCAAGTGGTTACTCCTTGCCATCCATTGACGGTTTGGTACATCCTCCACCAAGTAGCAGCACATCTTTCAAAGCACTGGAGAGCATGATGGGTCATATCCTTTCCGACTATAGGGTTATTTCTTCATGTGATCCTCCATGTTCTGAATCCATCGGTCCGCCCCAATTGACTTATCGGTCTAGGAAACATGAGTTCTTCTCCATTCATCCTCTATTGGGTCCATGGGTTTTGGGGTGAGATAAGAGAGACAGAGAGGGATACACACAATAGTTTTGAAAAGAAGATTTTATTTTTGTGGCTGTCGGAAAAAACATCAAACAAAATGACATCTCGCAATCTTTGCATCTAACGTAAGTGTATAACAGGAGCTTGGTCTTCTAAAGGTCAAAAAATCTTCAAGGTCACCAAACTCTTGAAGTCTTTTTCACGTCTCCGATGGCTTCTTCCGATCGTGTTTGTCCTTCTCAAATTCTTTTGCTAGATCAACTCTGTTGACGCGAAGTTTCTCGTGACATCCTTTAATATTTCTGGAGTTGCGTTCCAAAGTTCTGGGTTTCAACTTCCTTGTCATGAACCATGGTCCTACTGTCCTTCAGTTCCTGACGAATCTACAGTATCTCGAGGTTTTGCTCCTCCAGCTTGGCTACTGTCAGCTTCTGGGTCCTGAGTTCTTCACGAAATGCTTCCTTGTCGAATACAACTTCCTGGAGCTCCATCTTAAAATTCTTGATGTACTACTCCAGATCCTGATGATACACCAGCTAAGGTTAAAACTTCATCTTTTGCTGATAGGTTCTCCATTCTCCCTTTTGTCATCCAATCCTTCAGAAGAAATGCATGCTTAACTCAGCATTGTGACAAATAGCATACGCGGGCGATAACATCATGGATAGCCATGTCTATGCCCATGTCTCTGCCATGAGCTATTAGTCCATAGTTGATATCTCCTGCCTTAGGGTTTCCTTGACAAAACTTTGAGTTCTAATGCTCCCTGTTCCGATCTTTCTCCGATACACCTTGATCTTGGTTATTAACAGCTTCCATAGTCTGCCAAGTTCCATAAGGGTAGCTTTCCTAGGTCATACAAATCTGGAAATTCTACAGAACCTTCAAATTCTCCTAATCTTCGGAGTCTTCAACCGTTGTAGTTTCCATTATTATAATGCACGGTAAAATCCTCTTCATTTCGAAGTGGTCTTAGTTGTCCGATATCTTGTACTTCTTGGAGTGGTCTCATCAGTCGAATCTTCGTGCGATCAAGAGGGGAAAGGGGTATAGTCTCACTAAAAGGGAATTTTCGAATAAGCTCAGAAGAGAAGAGAAGTAAAAAAATCTTTTTGAAAAGTAAGTTGTAGAGAAAAAATCTTTCTATGGGTTTGCCAGTTTCAAGGGGTCACGTCCTACAGTCAACATGTGCTCTGATACCAACTTGTAGCAACTCGACCTCAAACGGTCAAGTCTCTGTGCTTAAGTGCCATCCTTGGATCGGTATACTGACACACACAGTACTCGAGGATTTATAACATAGGTAAATCACATGTATAAAGTAACGTAAATACTATTACATCAATCCATATAGCGGAAGTAACAACAAGGTTGTGGATTCCCATCAACACCAATGGCAAAGTTGAGTGTAGAAATTGTAACCCTAACGTATCACTTACTCGTCGTAAGATTACTACAACATGAGATGTTGCAGCCACAAAGGGTCAGTACATTGAATGTACTGGCAAATTCACACCATAGGACAATGATGAATAACAGCTATCACTACATGCATTTTTGGCTGGTAAAGGCTCTATGGTTATAATGTTTTTGCGAAAAGCCATTTTTCCCTAGTGCAAAGGAATATATTTTATTTAACTACCAAGTTGGTTGAAAAATTATAGAGAAGGTTCCTCCAACTAAATCCCAATTAAAAGTTAACAACCCAGCAAATTAATTACGTAAAGTGATGAGATCAACATGATAATTAAAGAACCGGATACTCAAGATGTCCATAACCGGGGACACGGCTAATCATGATTAGTTTGTACACTCTGCAGAGGTTTGCGCACTTTTCCCCACAAGACTCGATCTACTCCATTGTATTTCTCGCACTACATGGTGTTTGAGAAACGGATGACCGAGACACAGTCTTTCAGAAGCATTAACTCTAACCCTGGGTAGACCGTACCAAGCTACATCCCCTACATCTGCTAGCCTACCACTAGAAGAGGTCATGCAACTTACTTAACTATGCTAGAGCCCATAATAGCTTGTGGCTGCACACGGATGTTTCTAGCATGAATAATCTTATGATCCATTTGAGCCTGGGTGGCAAACCAGAGGATGATCACACGGGTACCCCGGGATCTCCTAGGACAACACTGGTATATCCCCAGGTGTCCGGGCAAGTCCACTAGTATATCCCCAGGGTGCCCCAACAAATCCGCCCAGATGTGTATTAAAGTAGCCACCTTAATTTAAACCTTAGTTAACGATAATCTCTCACATCTTTCATGAATTCTCTCAAACTAATCCACATCTACGAGCATAGCATAGCAGTATAAGCATAACGTAGTAGGAACTCCCAAGATTTGAATGCAGGACAATAGATTCTACCTCATCAACTACTTCCCAATACCCACATGTTATCAAATCCTAACCATGCAGTGTTTGAGGGTTGAAACTAATGCATAAAAATGGTATGAAAAGTATGATCAAAGTGTGAACTTGCCTTGTACAGTTAATGAAGATGATTCGCACTCAAAACTCCTGATAGTTCTACACGTCACACTCCGGTCAATCTCTCGTAAGCAAGCAATAGTAACCACACATAAGCAATCGCTCAAAAGATCGGGAAGAACGAACAAGACAATCCGGAAAACATCAAAACCAAGCAAATAAGTCTTGCAACATAAAACAATTTCTAATAGTACCAAAATTAAGTTAATTTGGCCTTATCAGAAAGTTTAGGTCAAGAGCTTCAATTAGCAAAAAGAATCAACTAAATCGAAGTTACGAAACTCAAGTTATGATCAAAAGAAGTTTGAATATGAATCTGAACAAATTTCGAAATTTGAAATTGCAAAAAGTTGATGTGACAGGTTCACTGGATAGGTGAAAACAAGACAAAACTATAGGCGCTGGTTTCATCTAATTTGGATAAACGAGTAAAGAGTTATGGGTATTTAAAAAATCAGGGTCAAACTGTTTTACGGATGAAAAATAGCTATGGCTAAAACAATTCTAGGTCTAATGTATAAATACATAGACTAATTGATAATCTAATTATTCTATCGTACTAGTCTAGAAATAATAAACAATGCAAGTCTAAAAAGAAAAGACGAAGAAAGATACCTTTATAAGGTAGAGAAAAGATGACTTCAGAGAGAAGAGACAATTTTCAGAAGTCCCGCTGAAGAGGAGAAAAATATTCTTTTATTTAATGAATCTAGTCAAACCAAAATATTGATTTAACCCGAATCAGATGATTTTTGGAGGCTCTATGTGTCTATATTTATAGATGAAAAAGATGTTTAGGCGTCAAAGGCTAGGCAATGTGGGACTAAAAGTAGACGAAAAGAAAAGAAAAGAGGAACCACATGGGCTAAGAAGAAACATGGGCCGGCCGCATGCATACATTGTGCGCTGCAGTTTTTTTTTGCTAAAGAAGAAAAGAAAAAAACTGGGAAGGATTATCGCTGGCTGGGGGCCCATTTAGGAGGAAAAAAAGATGAGGCGCCCGCTGCCACTATGCTACGCGTGTGGGAGACAAAAGATTATGGGCCGCACATACAATTTTTTTAAATAGAAACAAAAGGATAACCTAAATAAAGAAAATAAAGATGAAATTTTATATAGGCATATTATATGTCAGAATTTTCAGAAAAAGATATTCTACAAGATGAACATTTTTCCAGAATCAAATAAAATCCACAAAAATTTAAATAAAGCAAAGAGTGCTACAGATGCAATAAATCCCAATAAAAATCATTTTAAAAATACCAAAATGATTTCAAATTTATTTCTCTCCAATTTTATACTGTAGGGAATCATTTTACCCTATTTTCCATATATTTTATTTTTGGAGAAAAATAATTTGAATAAAACCCAAATAACTCCAAATTGAAAATAATTTCAAAAGGGATTTTCAATTTGATTCTCCGAAACTCCCAGCTCATATTTCATATGTTTTGAAGAAGTCATTTTATCTTCTCTCATGAAAATCATTGAGTTGCATAAAGTTTCTAAGTTTGAAATATTTCCAAATGAAATTCAAATCTTTTCAAAACCCTTTTCATTTATTTAAATGGAAGAAGTCATGTCATCTTCTCTCTAGGGTCTTGTATTTGAAAAGAATTTGAATTCACAGAGATCGGAAAGCAAGGTGAAAGTTTTTGGAAAGTCATTTTATTCCCTCTCATTTAACTTTCAAAAAGTTTCGAATTTCACTCAATTTCACACAAGCAACCACACCACAATCAAACAAATCTATTTATTTAATATAACATTCCAAAATTTAGAATTTTGGGATGTTACACTTGCTCACGAAGACCTAGGGCATTTTGAGGAAGCCCATCATTGGAAATTACAAGCCAAGTTATATAATGAAAAATTCCCACTAGTATATGAATGTGACAACATATGAGACTCTCTATCATGAAGATCATGGTGCTACTTTGAAGCACAAGTGTGGAAAAAGGATAGTAACATTGCCCCTTCTCTATTTTCTCTCACTTTTTGTTTGGCTTCTTTGGACTATTTTTTTGTTGGCTTCGTTGGCCTCTTTTATTTTTTTCCTCACATGGGGCAATGCTCTAATAATGAATATCATCACACTTTTATTTACTTACAACTCAAGAATTACAACGCGATACTGAGAACAAAATATGACTCTATATGAATGCCTCCGGCGGTGTACCGGGATGTGCAATGCCTCAAGAGTGACATGTATGAAAAATGATGAATGGTGTCTTTGCCACATATAGGATGTCAATTACATGATCATGCAAAGCAATATGACAATGATGAAGTGTGTCATAATAAACGGAACATCAGAAGTTGCATGGCAATACATCTCGGAATGGCTATGTAAATGCCATAATAGGTAGGTATGGGGCTGTTTTGAGGAAGGTATATGGTGGGTGTAAGGTATCGGCGAAAGTTGCGCGGTACTAGAGAGGCTAGCAATGGTGGAAGGGTGAGAGTGCGTATAATCCATAGACTCAACATTAGTCATAAAGAACTCACATACTTAATGCAAAAGTCTATTCTTCATCGAAACAAAGTACTATGCGCATGATCATAGGGGGTAGATTGGCAGGAAAATACCATCGCTCAACCCCGACCGCCACTCATAAGGAAGACAATCAATAAATACCGCATGCTCCAACTTCGTTACATAACGGTTCACCATACATGCATGCTACGGGAATCACAAACTCTAACACAAGTATTTCTACAATCCACAATTACTCACTAGCATGACTCTAATATCACCATCTTTATATCTCAAAACAATCATAAGGAATCAAACTTCTCATAGTATTCAATGCACTTTATATGAAAGTTTTTATTATATCCCTCTTGGATGCCTATCAAATTAGGACTAAATTCATAACCAAAGCAAATTACCATGATGTTCAAAGAGACTCTAAAAATAATATAAGTGAAGCATGAGAGTTCATCAATTTCTTCAAAATAAAACTACTGCTGTGCTCTAAAAAGATATAAGTGAAACACTAGAGCAACTACCCAACTCAAAAGATATAAGTGAAGCTCATAAAGTATTCTAATAATTCATGATTCATGCGTGTCCCTCTCAAAAGGTGTGTACAACAAGGATGATTGCGGCAAACTGAAAATTAAAGGCTCATATCATATAAGACGCTCCAAGCAAAACACATATCATGTGGTGAATAAAAATATAGCCTCAAGTAAAGTTACCGATGGATTGAAGACGAAAGAGGGCATGCTATCCCGGGCATCCCCAAGCTTAGTTGCTTGGGTATTCCTTGATTATTACCTTGGGGTGCCTTGGGCATCCCCAAGCTTAGGCTCTTGCCACTCCTTATTCCGTAGTCCATCGAAACTTCACCCAAAACTTGAAAACTTCATAACACAAAACTCAATAGAAAACTCATAAGCTCCGTTAGTATAATAAAGTAAATCACCACTTAGGTATTGTTGTGAACTCATTCTAAATTTATATTGGTGCTATAGATACTATATTCTAACTTTTCCACGGTTCATACCCTCCGATACTACCCATAGATTCATCAAAATAAGCAAACAACACAATGAAAACAGAATCTGTCAAAAACAGAACAGTCTGTAGTAATATGGAAACTTTGCATACTTTTGTAACTCCAATTTTTTTGAAAAATTAGGACAGTCTAGGAAATTTGTATACCAATATTGCATAGAAGGATCAGTATTTTATCACGCTCCTGTAAAAACTAAAATTATTTTACTAGCAGCAAAAGTTTCTGTTTTGCAGCAAGATCAAATCAACTATCACCAGAGATCATCCCAAAGGTCTTACTTGGCACATTATTGAAACAAAAGTTATAAAACATGATTAATACAGTAGCCTAATCATGTTAACACACAAAAATAGTACGGGTAAATATTGGGTTGTCTCCTAACAAGCGATTTCTTTAATGCCTTTTTGCTAGGCATGATGATGTCAATGATGCTCACATAAAAGATAAGAGTTGAAATATAAAGGGAGCATCATGAAGCATATGAATAGCACATTTAAGTCTAACCCACTTCCAATGAATAGGGATTTTATGATCAAACAATTTGTGGGAGAAAGAATCAACTAGCATAGGAAGGTAAAGCAAGAAAAACTTCAAGCTTTTCAACACATAGAGAGGAAACTTGATATTACTGAGATATGTCAAAACATATGTTCCTCTCTCAGAATAATTTTTAGTAGCATCAGGAATGAATTCAACAATATAACCATCACATAAAGAATTCATTTCATAATGCATAAGCATAGAGATTTTATTACTCTCCACATAAGCAAAATTCTTCTCATTCATAGTAGTGGGAGCAAACTCAACAAAATAACTATTATGTGAGTCATAATCCAATTGAAAATTAAAATCATGATGACAAGTTTCATGGTTATGATTATTCTTTATAGAATACATGTCATCACAAAAATCATCATAGATAGCAACTTTGTTCTCATAATCAATTGGAACCTCTTCCAAAATAGTGGATTCATCACTAAATAAAGTCATGCCCTCTCCAAATCCACTTTCATAATTATTAGAATAAGATTCAACACCCTCCAAAATAGTGGGATCATTACCTAGAGTTGACACTCTTCCAAACCCAATTTCATCTATATACTCATCATAAATAGGAGGTATGCTATCATCATAATAAATTTGCTCATCAAACTTGGGGGACAAAAAATATCATCTTCATCAAACATAGCATCCCCAAGCTTGTGGCTTTGCATATAATTAGCATAATGAATATTCAAAGAATTCATACTAACAACAATGCAATCATGCTCATCATTCAAATATTTAGTGCCAAACATTTTATTGACATCTTCCTCTAACACTTGAGCACGATTTTCCTTTCCATCATTTTCACGAAAGACATTAAAGAGATGAAGCATATGAGGCAACCTCAATTCCATTTTTTGTAGTTTTCTTTTATAGACTAAACTAGTGATAAAACAAGAAACTAAAAGATTCAATTGCAAAATCTAAAGATATACCTTCAAGCACTCACCTCCCCGGCAACGGCGCCAGAAAAGACCTAGATGTCTACTACGCAACCTTCTTCTTGTAGACTCGTGTTGGGCCTCCTAGCGCAGAGTTTTGTAGGACAGTAGAAAATTTCCCTCAAGTGGATGACCTAAGGTTTATCAATCTGTGGGAGGCGTAGGATGAAGATGGTCTCTCTCAAATAACCCTGCAACCAAATAACAAGAGTCTCTTGTGTCCCCAACACACCCAATACAATGGTAAATTGTATAGGTGCACTAGTTTGGCGAAGAGATGGTGATACAAGTGTAATATGGATGGTAGATATAGGTTTTTGTAATCTGAAAATATAAAAACAGCAAGGTAGCAAGTGGTAAAAGTGAGCAAAAATGGAATTGCAACGCTTGGAAATAAGGCCTAGGGTTCATACTTTCACTAGTGCAAGTTCTCTCAACGTGCAACAAAGAGTCACTCCAAAGTTCCTATCGCAGAGAACATAAGATGAAATTGCTTGTAGGGTACAAAACCACCTCAAAGTTATTCTTTCTGATCAAACCATTGAGCTATTGCTATAAGTGTCACAAACAGCCCTAGAGTTCGTAGTAAAATAACACCATATGACACACATCAATCAACCCTAATGTCACCTAGATACTCCAATGTCACCACAAGTATCCATGGGTCAATTTTCATAATATTCAATCCAACACAAAGAACCTCAAAGAGTGCCCCAAGATTCCTACCGGAGAAACAAGGATGAAAACATGCAAGAATCCCTATGCATAGATTACCCCAATGTCACCTCGAGAATCCGCGAGTTGAGTGCCAAAACATACATGATGTGAATCAATAGAACACACCATTGTCACCATGGGTATCCCAGGCAAGACATACATCAAGTGCTCTCAAATCCATAATAGTATTCAATCCGATAATAATGAAACCTCAAAGGTAAAACTCAATTCATCACAGGAAGATAGAGGGGGGAAACACCATATGATCCAACTATAGTAACAAAGCTCGCGGTACATCAAGATCGTGCCATATCAAGAACATGAGAGAGAGAGATCAAACACATAGCTACTAGTACATACCCTCAGCCCCGAGGGTGAACTAGTCCATCCTCGTCATGGAGAGCGTCCGGATGATGAATATGGCCACCGGTGATGGTTTCCCCCTCCAACAGGGTGTCGGAACGGGCTCCCGATTAGTTTTTCGTGGCTATAGAGGCTTGCGGCGATGGAACTCCTGATCTAGGTTTCTTTCTGGGGGTTTCTGGATATATAGGAATTTTTGGCGTTGGTTTCAAGTCAGGGGGTCCACGAGGCAGCGACAAGGTAGGGGGCGGCCCACCCTTGTGGATGCCTCGTGGCTCCTCTGGTCCATCTCCGATACTTCATGGGCTTCCTCTGGTCCATAAAAAAATGTCGTAAAGTTTCAGCTCGTTTGGACTCCGTTTGGTATTCCTTTTCTGTAAAACTCAAAAACAAGGAAAAACAGAAACTGTCACTGGGCTCTAGGTTGATAGGTTAGTCCCAAAAATAATACAAAATAGCATATAAATGCATATAAAACATCCAAAACAGATAATATGATAGCATGGAACAATAAAAAATTATAGATACATTAGAGACGTACCAATTTCAAGGGAGTGCGTGGCAATAGTCAACCACAAACGCGTCATTTACTGGGTTATCAACTATAGAAAAATGAAACACGTGCTTGAAAAACATGACGCTTGGCATGGTGCCATGGTATGGCCTCACCGTGCCCTGGTAAAAAGCTGAGAAGGTTTTATTTATGTCGTCATGCACGCCCTTCATAAATCGAACCATCACCGAGGAAGTTCCATGCTTTCGAGAGGGAAATCACCAAGATTGAAGGGGAATACAAATTTCCTTCCTAGTTTGTCATTCAGTTTTTTCCCAACGATCAACAAACCCCCTCCAATGCAACGTGTTCAAATTTGAAATTTTTCCGGGCTCATTCACCATATTTAGGGGATTATGTACATTTTCTAGGCATTAATGACATAATTCAAGTTCGAACAATCGATGCATGAAAAGGTGCACAAGAATGGTCTGGAAAACCATGCTCGTGCTATTTAGTACATTCTCATGCCTTTTACAAGGAATGGGAAGAGATTTCAAGGAAATGTGTGGCAATAGTCAGCCACAAACGCGTCGTTTACTGGGTTAACAACTATACAAAAATGAAATACATGCTTGGAAAACATGACGCCTGGCGTGGTTCCATGGTATGGCCTCACCGTGCCCTGGTAAAAATTTGAGAATGTTTGCCTTATGTCATCATGCACGCCTTTCATAAATCGAACCATCACCGAGGAAGTTTCATGGTTTCGAGGGGGAAATCACCAAGATTGAAGGGGGATCCAGATTTCTTTGTCCTTTGTCCATGAGTTTTTTCTATGATGAACATACACCCTGCAAATCACGGTGTTCAAATTTGGCACTTTTCCGGGTTCATTTACCATATTTAGGGGATTATGTGCATTTTCTAGGCATTAATGCACATAATTCAAGTTCAAAGAATCGATGCATGAAAGGGTGCACAAGAACGGCCTGGAAAACCATGCTTGTGCAATTTAGGAAATTCTCATGCCTTTTACAAGAAATGGGCAGATATTTTGATGAAATGTGTGGCAATAGTAAACCACAAATGTTTGTTTATTGGGTTTTCAACTTATATAAAAATGAAATAAATGCTTGAAAAACATGACGCTTGGCATGGTGCCATGGTAAAAATGTGAGAAGGTTTGTCTTATGTCGCCATGCACGCCCATCATAAATCTAACCATCACCGAGGAAGTTCCATGCTTTCAAGAGGGAAATCACCAAGATTGAAGGGGAATCTAAATTTTCTTCATTCTTTGCCCTGGAGTTTTTTTCTACGACGAACATACACCATGCAAATCACTGTGTTCAAATTTGGCATTTTTCGGGATCATTTAGCATATTTAGGGGATTATGTACATTTTCTAGGCATTTAGCGCATACTCCCTCCGTCCCAAAATTTGTGTCTTAGATTTTTCTAGATACTGATGTATCTAACACTAAAATGTAACTAGATACATCCGTATTTAGACAAATCTATGACAAGAATTTTGGGACGGGGGGAGTATAAATCCAATCCAGCTAAAGCTCCACGGGTGTGATGTGAGGGGCGTGGATTGCCGTTCGGTCACGGCACATTCTATGATGCACATGCGCGATCCGCGTGGCTGGTGTTCTGGCCAATAATAACGCAACACACAATAAGCGCACTGTGTTTCCAGAGGCGACAGAGATGAACCATGTGCAATAATGAACGATGAAAATTGTAAGGGAAGTCAAATTTCCTTCGTTGTTTGTTGTTGAGCTCTTAAAAACCACCGCACTGTACGGCTGCCCGACCACTCCGTCCTAGAGCTCTCGCCAAGCGTCGTTCATGGCACCGCGGCGCATAGTAACTAGTAAGGAAGGGATGGAATCCCGTAGCGCCATGTTACTCGCCGCCCATGACCGCACACATGGTAAGGAAGCGGTGGCATCTCGTCGTGCCGAGTTCATGGCCTCCGGCGGCCAGACAATTACGTGGGCAGACTTTGAGGCTACCATGGCTGAATGGGCGGTGGATCTAGAGGCGCCCAAAGCCGCACAGAAGGAGCGGGAAAGGCAGAAAGCAGTTGAGAAAAGAGAGTCCCGCCGCCTCAAGAAAGAAGAGGCCGCACGCCGTGCTGAGAAGAGCTTGGCGGAGATCGAAGCAAGGTGGGCTGCCGCCTACATGGCCGGGAAGGAGAACACCGGTGTCTGGCCAACATGCCTCGATGGTAGCATGTGAGAAGTAGTTAGTGCGTGTGTCGCCTGTAAGCTTATATAATTAATTACGAGCATCTACCAGTACAACATACGTACTAGTCTTAGAGCAAATTACCAATAGTACTATCTATTATTAATGTACAACGTCGGGAAGCGCATCCTTTGAGGGCTTTGAGCATTGATTAGCATGTGTTCACTGAAGTTTCGTAGCTGCACCCCAGCCCCAACTACTCCTGAAACGTCCGCCCGCAGCCACCGGAGGAGACTAGAGCTGGCCGCAACTGGTTTTTAGTCCCACCTCGCCGCGCGAGTTGGCCGCACATCGATTTAAATAGCCGCGCCAGTGATACGTCTCCAATGTATCTATAATTTATGAAGTATTCATGCTGTTATATTATACTTGTTAGATGTTTTACGATCATTTTATAGCAACTTTATATCATTTTTTGGGACTAACCTACTAACATAGTGCCTAGTGCCAATTGTTGTTTTTTGCTTGTTTTTTACATCGCAGAAAATCAATACCAAATGAAGTCCAAACGCAGCGAAACTTTTTGAGATTTTTTCTGGACCAGAAGACACCAGATGGGCCAGAGAAGCACCTGGGGGTGCCCCAAGGGGGGCACAACCCACCAGGGCGCGCCTGGGCTTCCAGGTGCGCCCAGGTGGGTTGTGACCACCTCGGTGGCCTCCCACACTGCCTCTTCGCCCTATAAATTCTCAAATATTCCAAAACCCCCGAAGATAACCCTAAGTCCCACCACCGCAAGACTCTGTAGCCACGAAAAACCAATCTAGACCCCTATGGTCTCCATGATGAGGAGGGAGTAGTCCACCCTCAGGGATGAGGGTTTGTACCAGTAGCTATGTGTTTAATCTCTCTCTCTCTCTCGTGTTCTTGAGATGTCACGATTGTCGGGGGTTTGTTGCGACATATGCCAACGGATGGCTTATCATGGTGGGGGCGAGTAGAACGCCGCCAGTGCCTGGAAACAGGATGAGGCGAAGACATGCACGCCGGCGAATCTTACCCAGCTTCGGGGCTCTCCGGGGAGATAATACCCCTACCGCTGCTCTACGGGGTCTCCGCATGATCACTATGGCGACAGTGTTTACACGGTTGCTCCTTGAGCTATTTTCTGGTGGTAGGAGGGGGCAAGGCCAGCTCTCTCCCTTCTATATGATCTGGTCTAGAGCTAATGGGTTCCAACCCATTGCATGGGTGCCTTGGGGGGTTTATATAGGCCTACCCCCCAGGGGTACAATGGTAATCCGGCTGGGCGCGGGCCCAGCCATCAGTGTCTCTGGCCTCCGTCTTCTCTGCTGACCGCTAGGGCCTGCCGACTGGCGGGCCCCGCCGACTGGCCGGGTATGGAGCCGACAGGCCGCGTCCGCCACGGGCGGGTCTTGCCGGCTGCTCATTACTGTAGCCGTACTTCTGATGACGCGGGCTTGATCATGAGGTCGTGGCAACAGCCCCGCCGCCCGGCGGGCGATCACTGTTGCCTCTCCCCATCACATCTTGATTAATGGCGCGCGGGCCCCGGGGGAGGGCTTGGCCGACTCCCCCGGGCCGACTCCCGACAGGTCCGACTGGTGATTCTCCTGCCGTCTCCCGAGGTCTCACTGACTGGTGGGGCCTGCTGCCTCCAGGCCGTACAGACAAGCCGTTGTGGGTGCAGGATTCGGCCCTGCGGTGCTGATGTCAGGGCCGGCATGGCAACAGTGCCACGCCGCACGGAGATCTTCCGGGGTACGGCGTGCTGTGGCCATGCCTGCCCTTGGTGGGGGGCGGGGGTGGGCTTTGCTGTAGCCACGCCCCTGCCTCATCCCCTTTGATGATGTCATGGGGTTTGTTGGAGTCGCAGGCCGACTCCCCAAAGCCGCCTTCTCTGGAAGTCGTCCCTGGGACTCGGCCGTGAGCGGGCAGTCGGCCGCCTTGCCGTCGACTCCTCAGGAGGCGGCTCTTTGTCCTGGGGTCTTGAGGGGCGCAGCCTGCGCCGATGTCTTGAAAGGTTACGGGACTCGGGTTGGCCTACCCGTGGCCCATTACTCCGACAGTAGTCCCCGAAGCTGGTGAGGCGCCGTGGACGATCGGCCGAGAAGACTCAGCGGTTTCTCTTTCCGGGTGCTCAACACATGGTCTTCGATTGACTTCTGCCGAGCCAACTAGAAGGAGTCGGACTTGCTTAACTCGGACTCACTCAATTCTGACTCGCTCAGTATTTCGAACGTCGCGGCGGGATTTAAGTGGCGTGCTAGCTAAGCCTCCAGGCCGCCGCCCGTTTTTGGTCTGTCACGCGAGGGCACGTGGCTAGGCCGTCCTTCCAGCCTACGCGCGCGACAGGACAGGCCCATAGGCGGGGCCTGCCACTACCGCACCTCGGCGCCTGAGCGGATCCGTTGCGGCCCCGGTGGACGGTTGGGATTCCCATGGAGTTACTGCGCGCAGTAACTTTATCGTGGATCGTGGGGGTCGTGGGGTTGTGGGCGCAGTAAATCCCCACGTCCGCCCCCTCAGCTTCGCAGCCCACGAGGCTATAAGTAGGGGGAAGAGGGGGGCACGCGCGCCCCTCCTTCCCACTACTCCTCGTTCTCTTCCTCCTTGCTGCTCCTCGCTCTCCTCCTTCCTCTTCTCTTCTTTGCTCCGCCGCACGCCCAAGCTCCGGCGAACGCTGCGGCGACAGCTCGCGATGAGTTCTTCCTCCACCGTCGTGCCTCCCCCAATGCGCTCCGACACCTGGGACGGCTTCGAAGTTCATGAAGACCACATTGAGTTCCTCCGCCGGACCTGTCGACTTCCCGGCGAGGATCACGTGTAGGTGTGTCTTGCGCCGAAGGGGGAGATTTCCCCCGCACCGCAGGAGGGCGAGCGGGTCATCTTCCGCTCGCACTGCCTGTGCGGGCTGGGGCTGCCGGCGAGTAGTTTCTTCCGGTCCTTCCTGGAGTTCTACGGCCTCCAGCCGCACCACCTCACCCCCAACGCAGTGGTGCTGCTGTCCGCCTTCGTGGCCATGTGCGAAGGCTTCCTCGGAGTCCTCCCCACCCTCGAGCTCTGGGGGGAGTTCTTCTTCTCCAAGCTCGGCACCCAGGCTGCGGGCGTGCCGGCTCAGTGTGGCGCTTTCATCGTCGTGCGAAGGTCGGGGGCCGACAATCCCTTCCCCTCCATCCCGCTGATCAAGTCGGTGAAGATGTGGCAGAGATCCTACTTCTACGTCAAGAACGCCTCCGCGAGGGGAGACTAGGTCAACTTGCCAGCTTTCGAAGCCAGCCCGCCGGCTGGGCGACTGCCCAACTGGTCGTATCGGGCCAAGTCGCTGACGCCTGCGGGAGCCGGCGCCATCACGCGACTCCGAGTGCTGACGTAGTCGGAGGGTCTGACTGGTCCGGACCTGTTGGCCGCCTTCGTTTCGCGCCGAGTTCTCCCACTCCAAGGCCGCCCTCATATGATATGCCAGATGAGCGGGCACCGCGACCCGAGTCGGATGTGCACCAAGGACATGCCTCACGAAGAGGTGGCCTTCATGGTGAACTACCTCTCGGACAGCAAGCTCCTGGAGGACTGGCGATTCGGCAAGGAGCCGTACTCCCGCGCCAACCCCCGCCCATGGTGAGTCGCCTTTCTTTTCTTTCTTTGGATTGTCTTCTTCTTGCCGAGTTTTGTTTTGACCAGCCGGCTTTGGTTAGAATCCCCTCCTTCACCCACCAGCCGGCACCTCGGGGCCGGCCCGCGAGTTCCTCGCCGACCGGGCGGAGAGCGACATCGGCGACCCCGATCTGGGGGCGGTGGCTCTGGAAGATGACGCCGAGGGAGGAGGAGGAACAGCGGGCGACTTCAGGCCTTCGGCCACTTTTGCCAACTGGCCTGACGACGACGCCGAGGGAGAAGTCGCCCCTCGCCATCGGCCAGGAGCCAGCCAGCCTGGCGCGGGTTCTTCTGCCGCGCCGGGTAATCCAGGCAGCGGGAAGAAGCGCAGGGCCATGCCGACCTTGTTCGGCAGTCAGCCGAAGAAGCCCAAGGGTTCAGCTGCGGCGACCTGGCGGGACGAGGCGGCCGCGAAGGCCATCCGCTTCCGTAAGGAAGTGAAGAAGCCGTCGTTGGTCTCCGCGTAAGTATTCTGTCTTCAAAGTTTTATTCTTTCTTCGTGATTTGTCTGAGTTTCTGCTTGCCCCTCTTGCTTCAGGGCTCCCCTCTCTCTTGAGAGGGTCACCGGCGCCTCCGTCATGGGGTCATCAGAGACGTCCGCCACCACTCGACGGATTGACCCCGCTGCTGACCTCTGGGAGGCGATGGAGCGGAATGCGCAGGAGAAGCGCAACGAAGAAGAGGCCCTCCGCCTGGACAAGGCGGAGGCCGACAGGGCGGAGGCCTCCGCCAAGAAAAAACTGGCGGAGGCCGAAGCCGCCGCCGCGGCGAAGCAGCAGGCCGAGGAAGCCGCACACCGCCAGTCGGCGGTTCTCGTTACCCCGTTGAACTCTGCGCCACCGCCTCCGGAGTTCACAGGGCAGACTGGGGAAGCTGGCGGGGAGAACCCCGTCGTGAAGGGGGAGGGCGGCGACCCCTCTACGCCGGATGTGAATGTTCTGCCGCCGCCCCCGCCGCCGTCTGAAGGTGCGCAGGGCGGGCAGCCAGCGGGCCCTCCGGTGCCGCCGACCGAAGATGAGGCCGTGGCGAGGCTACTTCTTCAAGTCGGCTCGCCAACGCGCTGTCGTCTAGAGAAGGCGACTTCGGCGCCCCGCCCCCTGGAAGCAGGCACCGCCAGCTCGGCGATCCCAGATGCCGAGGCGACAAGCGCCGCGCCAACTAGGTGGGTGCGAGGAGGCGGCACAGGGCCGCTGAACCAGGCGCTCCTGGACGTCTAGGCGAAGCTTCGCGCTGAGGGCGACGCTCTCCAGAGTTGCACCAAGGCATTCCTGGCGTCGCGGGCAGCCGTCCAGGTATGTTTTTTCCCTTTGGTCTTTGTTTTTCTTGTTCCTCTCTGTGGGGGCGCGCTAGCGCACCCACTGGGTGTAGTCCCCGAGTTTCGGGCTGGCTGCTGAGCAGGCAGCCCGAAACTCCAATTGATGAACTTTGGGTATTAACTTTTTGTCTGAAACATTCGTCGCAGGATTACCATAACCTCCACGTCACTGCCTTCAACCGTAACGTTGAAGAGCTGGGCAAGCGGACCGCCGATCTGTCGGAGAGCCGGAGTAAGTCCTTTTCCTTCTTCTCAGGGGCGCGCTGGCACACCCGCGGGCTGTAGTCCCCGAGATTCGGGCCGACTGCTGAGCAGTCGGGCCGGATCTCCCCGGCGACCTTCTTTACTGGTGGCTTGACGCCTTCTTTCTTTCTTCTTCTCAGGGGCCAACGCTGCTCTTCAACAGCAGCTAAGCGACGCCAACTCCGCTTTGCGCGCCAAAGAGGAGGAGTGCAGCAAGCTCGCCACGGAGCGCGATCTGCTGGCCACTGAATTGGCAGAGCAGAAGGAGCTGCTTGTGAAGTCGCAGAGGGAGGCGGAGGAGACAGAAACCGCCCTCTTGGTCAAGTTCACAAGCGAGCGCTCCTCCTGGTCTGACAAGGAGGCGCTATTGTCCTCCGGCTTCCACGAGATTGAAGACATCGTTGATGGTGAGTTTCTTTATTTTCTTTCTTCGAGCTGCCGACTTAAATCGTGTCGACTCCTGGTTTTTGACTTGCTTCTTCGTTTCTTCGTGTCTTTTGCAAACTTCTTCCCTGGGCAGTCGCAGGCTGCCATCCAAGCCATTGAGGCTGACCGTGAAGGTCAGAGGGCGGAGGGCGCATAGATTGCCGCCGACACCCCCCGAACTCTTGACGAGCACATCCTGAGCATCGAGGCTCGCCTTCGGCCGGCTCACCGGATGCTGCGCCGGCTTTAGCGTGTCGGTGCCCAGGTGATTGCCGCCCTGTGGCCGGATATGCAGGCTCCACGCACCCCCAGCCTGACGGTCGACTGGCTGGAGGTCGCGGCTGGTCGTCTTGAGGCCTCGAAGGGCTCTTCGGCCCGAGCTGGAGCGCGCCGGGCCTTGGAGTTCGTCAAGGCATGGTATCTGGGGCTGGACCTAGACCGGCTGGCCATGCTTCGGTCGGAGGCCCAGCCGGAGCTGGCGGCCGCGGAAGACGCCCTCATCAAGCGTGCTGCGGCGATCGCCGAGTACACCGACACCAGCATCTTCGTCCCTGAGCGGTCTGAAGACGGCGAGGAGGTACCACCGAAGTGGTTTGGGATGAACCCAGACTACGGCGAGGACTCGGCGGAGGTGATTGGCTCCAGCGTCGAGGAAGAGGGCGAGGCGGAGGACGGAGGCGAGGCGGAGGCGCCACAAGACGAGGGGCAGACGGCCAGCCTCAGCTCGACCGTGCCTCCAGCAACGAGCCGCGTGCAACCGACCCGACTGCTGCCAGAGGCGATCAAGCCGAGACTAGCCGGCCGGCCGCCCCGACGCCTAGGGCCGGTGCCTCCTCCGACCCTCCGAGTCCGTCTGCTGCTTCCTAAGCTGCCGCTATATCTTTGTTTTGTCTGCTTCAGTAGTCTTTGAAGAACTTGTTAATTCGCACAATTCCACTCGCGGGGTGTATTTTGAACCTCTACTCAAAAATTCGGCCAAGGGCCTATGTTATGTAAATATATTTATCTGAGTTCTATCTTTTCTTGCTCAATGCTCTTTTGGCTTTTTTCCTTTGTCGCTTTCTCTTAGTTGCCTGGCTTGCCAATCGGACAGCCGCTCTGCGGACTGTCGCTGGATCAAGTGCTAGGCTACTTCGGGAAAGCAAGTACTTAGCTGTTTTCAAGATTTTTTGAGCAAGTTAGATAGAAGACGGTAATCCGACTATCCGAGAGTCGGTTTGCGAGAAAGGCGGGAAGCTGTCTTGAGCTATGTTTTATGCTTTGAGTCCTTAGCCTTTTTCATGCGAATGCCCATTCTACCTTACTGCTGCCCACCGTACAGTCGCTCTGCGAGCTGCGGCTTCTGACAATAGAAGGTTTGGGCGTTTACACACTACTTGTCCGAATGTAGGAAGCATTTCATAGTGCAAGGCGGCAAGTCCCCGGGCCGACTTGTCGAGCCCGGTGCCAAATGGCATAAAAAGGAGTAACATACTCGCAGTCATAATTTTTATCATACAGACAAAAGAGGGCAGTCCCCGAGCTTGCCTCGGGGGGCCCGAAGTCTTGGTACTTTAATACAAAAGGTAGCGTGGTACATACTGCATCAACTGTAAAATCTTCGGAGGAGATTTGCATTCCATGGCCGCTCTGTCTCCTTGCCGGAGTCGTCCCTCTTGCGTGCTCGGGGCTTCTGAGCGTCGATCAGGTAGTAGGAATCATTGCCCAGTACTTTGCTGATGATGAAAGGGCCTTCCCAAGGCGCCGACAGCTTGTGCTGGCCGGCTGTTCGCTGGATCAGCCGGAGCACAAGGTCGCCTTCTTGGAAAGATCTTGGCCTGACCTTCCTGTTGTGGTATCGGCGCAGGCTCTGCTGGTAGATGCTGGACCGGCTGAGTGCCAACAGCCGGCCCTCTTCCAGCAGATCGACGCCGTCTTGCCGTGCTTCTTCTGCTTCCTCCTCGGTGTACATGGTGACTCCTGGGGAGTCGAACTCTATGTCCGTTGGGATGACGGCTTCGGCACCGTAGACGAGGAAGAAGGGCGTGAAGCCGGTTGACTTGTTTGGAGTCGTGCGCAGACTCCAGAGGACGGCTGGCAGCTCGTCGAGCCAGCAGCCAGCTGAGCGCTCCAGAGGCTCGATCAACCGAGGCTTGATGCCAGACAGGATGAGGCCGTTTGCTCGCTCCACTTGGCCGTTTGACTGCGGATGGGCGACGGACGCTAGGTCCAGTCGGATGCCCTGTGTTGCGCAGAAACGGGCCAAGGCGCCTTTGGCAAAATTTGTGCCGTTGTCGGTGATGATGCTATGTGGTATGCCATACCGAATTGTGATATCGGAGATGAAAGTTACAGCAGTCGGACCATGTCTAGACCCCAAACTGCGAAAGGCCAGGCAATGGGGATGGTCTTGAGTGCAGAAGCTGGCTGGTGCGGCTTGGAGCTGAACTTCTGACACCCTTTGCATTTTTGGACCAGCTCCTTGGCCTCTTCCAAGGCAGTTGGCCAGAAGAAACCATGTCGAAAGGCTTTGGCGACGAGTGCTCTTGAAGCCGCATGGTGGCCGCACTCGCCTTGATGGATGTCTTTGAGAATCGCTTGGCCTTGCTCTGGCTCTACGCAGTGCTGGTAGACACCAGTGGCGCTGCGCCTGACCACCTCTCTATTGACTATGGTGTAGGCTGCCGCGCAGCGTTGTATTTGCCGAGCTGAAGTTTCATCCATCAGTAGCTCTTTGTTCACCAGGAATTTGAGGATGGGTTGGGCCCATGAGGGTTCTGCTACTTCTTCGACTGCCAGAACTGCGACTTGGACGAGGGCGGTTGGGCTGGGAGGCGGCGGGTTGGAGTCAACAGCTGCTTGCTGGGTTGATGAAGTCCCCAGGCCGACTGGCGCGGTCCTTGGGCCGAGTTCTGGAGTCTTCGAGTCCGCCACCGTAGTCCCTGGGCCGGGTTTGGCTGTGGCAGCTTTTGGGTCTTCCGCAAAAATCCTCATTCTGACTGCCGGAGCTCTGGAGTCGGATCCGCCATCTTCGGGAGGAGCCAGCACAAAAATGGAGTCTAATTCTGGTGAAGGCTTGATAGACGGCTTAAGGAGGCGTTGAAGGGCGACGCCAGATGGTATTGCTTGTCGGGTAGAGCCTATTCGTGCCAAGGCATCTTCTTGGTCGTTGTCGTTTCTTGGCACATGGAGAAACTCGCACCCTTTGAAATACCCGCTGAGTTGCTGCATGAGGAAACAGTAGCTCGCCATGTTTGCATCTTTCGCGTCCCAGTCGCCAGATGATTGCTGGACCACTAAGTCCGAGTCGCCATAACACAAGATCCGGCGGATGCCAAGCTCTTTGGCAAGCCGGAGCCCGTGAATGAGCGCCTCGTACTCGGCGACGTTATTGGAGGCGGCGAAGTGGATTTGCAGCGCATACTTGAGCTTGTCGCCTTTGGGAGAGGTGAGGACGACGCCGGCTCCCAAGCCAGTGCGCATCTTGGAGCCGTCGAAATGCATCTGCCAATGGGTGGAATCAGGTGCTGGAGGTAGGTACTGGGTCTCGGCCCAGTCGATGAGGAAGTCAGCCAGTGCTTGTGTCTTGATGGCGGTGCGGGGCTGGTAGTGGATGGTGTAACAAGCTAGCTCTATGGCCCACTTGGCCACTCGGCCAGAAGCATCTCGGCCACCAATGATCTCGGCAAGCGGGGCCGTGCAGACCACCGTGATTGGATGCTCTTGAAAGTAAGGCTTCAATTTCTTGGCAGCAAAGTGTACGCCATAGCACATCTTCTAGTAGTGGGGGTAGTTCTGCTTGGAGGTCGACAGTACCTCGCTCAGGTAATATACTGGTCTCTAGACAGGCAGCGCCTTGCCTTCCTCCTTGTGCTCCACTACAATGACCGTGCTGACTACTCGGCTGGTGGCGGCGATGTACAGGAGCATAGGTTCCTTGGGAGTCGGAGCCGCCAGGACAGGTGGAGTAGTCAACATCTTCTTCAACTTGTGAAAAGCTTCGTCCGCCTTATGGTTCCACTCGAAAAAAGTGTTCTTCTTCATGAGTTGGTACAAGGGGAGAGCTTTCTCGCCCAGCCGACTGATGAATCGGCTGATGGATGCCAAGCAGCCGGTGAACTTCTGCACGTCCAGCAGTCAACTGGGTACCTCCATTCTCTCAATGGCCTTGATTTTTACTTGGTTGCATTCTATGCCGCGTTCAGAGACCAGGAAGCCAAGGAGCTAGCCGGCCGGTACTCCGAAGACGCATTTCTCGGGGTTGAGCTTGATCTGGAACCGGCGCAGGTTCTCAAAAGTCTCCTTGAGGTCTTCCAGAAGTGTCCCATGCTTTTCCGTCTTCACCACCACGTCATCCACGTAAACGTGGGCGTTCCTGCTGAGCTGCTTGAGGAGGCACTTCTGCATGCAACACTGAAAGGTGGCGCCGGTGTTCCTTAAGCCGAACGTCATGGTGAGGTAGCAGAAGGCTCCAAACGGCGTGATGAAGGCAGTTTTCAGTCTGTCAGCCGGGTTTAGCTTGATCTGGTGATATCCTGAATATGCATCCAAAAAACTCAACAGCTCGCATCCAGCTGTGGAGTCTATCACCTGATCGATTCTTGGTAAAGCAAATGGGTTCTTGGGGCAGGCCTTGTTGAGGCTCGTGTAGTCAATACACATGCGCCACTGCTTGTTCTTCTTTAGTACCAGGACCGGATTTGCTAGCCATTCTGGAAAGAATACTTCCATAATGAAGCCGGCTGCTAGGAGTCGGGCTATCTCTTCTCCGACAACTCTTCTCTTCTCTTCTGATAAGCGGCGCAGGGGCTGTCTGATCGGCTTTGCATCAGATCGGACATGTAACTTGTGCTCGGCGAATTCCGTCGGTACACCTGGCATGTCTTTGGGGGACCATGCAAAGATGTCTCGATTCTGACGGAGGAAATCGACAAGCTCGCCTTCCTATTTGCTGTCAAGGTTTGCACCTACGACGGCGTACCTCTCTGGGTGCTCCGGGTCCAATCGTATCTTCTTTGTCTCTTTCGCTGGCCTGAACGAACCCTCAGTCTCCAACTCTTTTGGGTTGGGCGACACCTCAGGCTGCTTGCCGGCCATCGCCACAACTCGCTCAAGGAGCCGCTTCTCAGCCGCGATTACCAAGGACTCGGCCAGCCGACTGCTCTCTGCTGCGCAAGCAGACGACTTCCGGTAGTCGCCAGCCATAGCCAGAATTCCCTTGGAACTGGGCATCTTCATCTTGTGGTAGGCATAGTGGGGGACCGCCATGAACTTGGCCAAGGCAGGTCGGCCAAGCAGTGCATGGTGTGGGCTCTCAAGATCCACCACCTCAAACCAAACGGGCACTCTACAAAGTGATCTTTGTCCCCAAAAAGGACGTCCATCAGGATCTTGCCGATTGGCGAGCAGGCAAGCCTAGGAACAATGCCGTGGAACACAGTTCGGCTGTTCTGAAGCTGTCTTTGCTTGATTCCTAAATTCTCCATGGTGTCCTTGTACAGGATATTAATGTTGCTGCCCCCGTCTATCAGAACTCGCGAGAAACGCGCGGCTCGTCTGTCCGTAGCAAAGGTGGCGTTCAGGACCAAAGCATAGGAGCCCAGACTCGGCATCACTTCTGGGTGGTCAGCCCTGCTCCAGCTGATGGGCTTCTCAGACCAGTGCATGAACTCTGGCGTCTCCGACGCCACCGCGTTCACCTCTTGTCACTGCAGCCACCTGCTGCGTCGATCATCAGCCACACTGGTGAACACCACATAGGCTCTATGCTCTTCAGGGTATTCGTCTTGTACTGCGTCGACTGGCCTGACAGCCGGCTGCTGGGGCGGAGGTGGAGGCGGCTGCCCAGCAGGCGGGGGAGGCAGGAGGCCGTCTCCCTTGGCGATCCTGGTGAGCTAGTGGCACTTCCGGGTGGTGTGATTCGACGGCTTAGCGCCGCTGTGGAACTTGCAAGGTCAATCCAAGGTCTGCTCATAGGAGAAGGCCGGCAACCAGTTTGGCTTGCCGCCTTTCTGTCGCTTGGGCGGGGGCTGCTCTTCTGGCTGATGGGCTTCAACGGTCGCGACCTGTCGGCTGTTGGAAGCCGGCTGCGGGGCCTTGCGCATGTTGTCGCCCTGCTGTTGTCGCCGGCCGGCGTCTGCCGCCGGAGTTCTTGGAGCTTGAGGAGCCACTTTGCCAGTTGTGCTGATTTGAATTTCTGCCTTCATGGAGGAGTCGGCCGTGGCGTACTTGTCCGCTATGATCAGCAGCTCGTCGAGGGTTTCTGGCTCATCGCAGAGGAGCTTGTGCTTGAGGAGGGTGCCCTCCCTGCACCCGGCTGTAAAGTACTCGATAGCCTGCACCTCATGCACGCCCTCGCAGGAGTTCCGGAGCTCGGCCCAACGCGTGAGGTAATCACAAGTAGACTCGTCGGGGCCTTGCACGCACAAGGAGAGCTGACGAGGCTTGGGAGGACGCTTGTACATGCTGGTGAAGTTGCGGACGAACGCTTCGGTGAAGTCGACCCAGCTATTGATGATGCGGGGCTTTAGGCTGTCCAGCCATGTCCGGGCCGTGCCCTGGAGCATGAGCGGAACGTACTTTACGGCGACACGCTTGTTGTCGTTTGCTATGCTGATAGCCGTGGAGTAGTCGACTAGCCAGTCTTCCGGCTTCACGGAGCCGGTATACTTGGGTGTGTCTCTTGGGAGCGTGAACCCTCTGGGAAAGGGCTCGTCCCGAATGCGGGGCCCGAAACAAGGCGGACCCAGCTCGTCTTCTTCTTCCAGTGCTAAGGATCGGTGGAGTCGGTCGATCCGATGGCGGGCGTCGTACTCTCCAACTCCCTCTCGGCGGCCAAGGCGGTCACCGAGAGTCCGATGGTCAACAGGCGGTGGGGAGACTCGCCTCTCCTTGCAGGGAGGGGGAGGCGGACAGTCGTCCCATCGTTCCACTGCCCTTGGGCGGCCGTCTCGGTCGCGCTCTATGGTAATGGGAGTCCGACTGTGCCTGACAGTCGACTCCTTGTCTCTTCTTCCTCGGCCGCCGCCAGTCGGTGTCCGAGACGTCGCGCCTTGGTCTCGGTGAAGGTCGTCGTTGGGCCGTTGAGGTGCCTCCGCGTGGCAGCCGGCCTCGTTCTGCGCAGCGGCCGCGTCGAGAAGCCGTTGGACTCGCTCCATCATGAAGTGGCGTTCTTCAAATTGTCCATCTCGTCCGCCGCTGCCTGGGCGGCTCGGATGTTCTCTGCTGGTGTAGCGTACACAGGGCGGCTTGCCCCAAATAGGTTGGCGATGGCTACGCTACGCTGCCGGACCGCGCCAAGGCGGCTGGGCTCCGCCGGGGCCGGCGAGCCGCCGACGGCGCGATCCATCTCCTGCCGGTAGGCTTCTGACAAGCGCCTCATGCTGGCCAGCTTCTTCGCGCCTTCAACGAGCTAAAGGCGGCGCGCCTCCAACGTCTCTACGTCAGCGTCTTCTGGAATGGGCGCAGTTAGGTCTTGCAGCGCCGCGCCGAGTGAGTCGGGCGCTCCTCCACCGGGGAACTCGTCATGACTGATGACTAGCACCTCAGTGATGGTGCTTCCGTCGCTCTCTGCGTGGGGGAGAGGTTCGTCGTAGACCACCACGTTGGTGGGGAACGCGTCGAGCGACGCGGTGTCGGAGTCGACCAGCATCGGGTCGGTGGAGCCTACAGACTCCAAGTCTACGGCAGGCTCGCCGGAAACGTGCAGTTGATCGAGGAGGCCCGCGAGGAGGTTCTCGGGGCCGTCCGTGCCTGCGTTGGATGCAGGTTCGTCGGAGAGGCGGACCTCACCGACGAGTTCGACCAAGTAGCTGACCGCGCAGGCGATCTCAACGCCGCTTAGCGTGTCGGCGCAAACTCCATCTGGCGTGCCTGGTTGGCTGCGCTCGGCAGGGAGGAAAAGAGTTCCCGTCCAGAACAGATCTCCAGACAGTGGTGCACCAGGCCCCACGGTGGGTGCCAAATGTCGGGGGTTTGGTGCGACATATGCCAACGGATGGCTTATCATGGTGGGGGTGAGTAGAACGTTGTCGGTTCCTGGAAACAGGATGAGGCGAAGACATGCACGCCGGCGAATCTTACCCAGTTTCGGGGCTCTCCGGGGAGATAATACCCTACTGCTGCTCTGCGGAGTCTCCGCATGATCACTATGGCCAAAGTGTTTACACGGTTGCTCCTTGAGCTGTTTTCTGGTGGTAGGAGGGGGCAAGGCCAGCTCTCTCCCTTCTATATGATCTGGTCTAGAGCTAATGGGTTCCAACCCTTTGCATGGGTGCCCTGGGGGTTTATATAGGCCTACCCCCCAGGGGTACAATGGTAATCCAGCTGGGCGCGGGCCCAGCCATCAGTGTCTCTGGCCTCCGTCTTCTCTGCTGACTGCTGGGGCCCGCCGACTGGCAGGCCTCGCCGACTGGCCGGGTACGGAGCCAACAGGCCGCGTCCGCCGCGGGCGGGTCTTGCCGGCTGCTCATTACTGTAGCCGTACTTCTGATGACGCGGGCTTGATCATGAGGTCGTGGCAACAGCCCCGCCGCCCGGCGGGCGATCACTGTTGCCTCACTGACTGGTGGGGCCTGCTGCCTCCAGGCTGTACAGACAAGCCGTCATGGGTGCAGGATTCGGCCCTGCGGTGCTGATGTCAGGGCCGGCATGGCAACAGTGCCACGCCGCACGGAGATCTTCCGGGGTACGACGTGTTGTGGCCATGCCTGCCCTTGGTGAGGGGCGGGGGTGGGCTTTGCTGTAGCCATGCCCCTGCCTCGTCCCCTTTGATGAGGTCATGGGGTTTGTTGGAGTCGCAGTGTAACACCCTCGATGCGACTATAGCTCCCACGCGTCGAGGCACGACTTAGAGACATAATCGCATTGAAGGCATAAGTCGCAAGTAAGGTAATCTTTACAACATCCCATGTAATATAATTAATAAAAGGGGAGATAACATAGTTGGCTTACACTCGCCACGTCAATCAAGGTACATAAATAACATTACATCATCCAAACACTCATGGCCCGACTACGGCGCCAAAATAAAAGATAACCCAACATGCGACACGGTCCCGATCACCCCCAACTAGGCACCACTAATGATCATCAGGAAAGGAAACATAGAAACGCTGAGAGTCCTCGTCGAACTCCCGCTTGAGCTCGAGCACGTCACCTGGAGCGGAATCATCAGGCCCTGCATCTGGTGTAATAGTAATCTGTGAGCCACAGGGACTCAGCAATCTCGCATCCTCGCGATCAAGACTATTTAAGCTTATAGGTAAGGCAAGGTAAATATAAGTGCAGCTGCAGCAAGCGACTAGCATATATGGTGGCTATCCTGTTCGCAAAAGAGAGCGAGAAGAGGAGGCAAAGCGCGAGCGAGAAACTAGAGAACAACCTGCGCAAGCATTACTCCAACACAGTGTCCACTTCCCGGACTCCGCCGAGAAGAGGCCATCACGGTAACACACTCAGTTGATTCGTTTTAATTAAGTTAAGATTCAAGTTATCTACAACCGGACATTAACAAATTCCCATCTGCCCATAACCGCGGGCACGGCTTTCGAAAGTTCAAATCCCTGCAGGGGAGTCCCAACTTAGCCCATGACAAGCTCTCATGGTCAACGAAGGAATAGACCTCCTCCCAAGACGTTCCGATCAGACTCGGTATCTCGGTTCTACAAGACACTTCGACAGGTTAAAACAAGACCAGCAACACCGCCCGAATGTGCCGACAAATCCCGATAGGAGCTACACATATCTCGTTCTCAGGGCACACTCAGATGAGCAAGGCGTCGGGTAGGCCAGTCCAGAGTTGCCCCTGGTAGCCCCGGACATCGCTCGGTTGGACCAACACTCAGAGGAGCACTGGCCCAGGGGGGGCTAAAATAATATGACCCTCGGGCTCCGGAAACCCAAGGGAAAAGAGGCTAGGTGACAAATGGTAAAACCAAGGTCAGGCATTGCTGGAAAAGCTTTAATCAAGGCGAACTATCAAGGGGTTCCCATTATAACCCAACCGCATAAGGAACGCAAAATCCGGGAACATAACACCGATATGACAGAAACTAGGGTGGCAAGAGTGGAAAAAAATACTAGGCGAGAGGCCGAGCCTTCCACCCTTTACCAAGTATAAAACAATATGATGCAAAGATGATATGCTATGCGGGATGCATATGCAAGATTTGACACAGGGATGCATGAACCTGGCCTCAACTTGGAAATCCAAGTGTGCCACTGGAAAGACTAGATGAAACCGCTTGAAAACGATATAAAGAACGCCGGAATCGGAGTTACGGTTTGGAAATGGCAAGCAAAACAAATATGACACCGGTCTGTGATTTACAGCAAGTAGCCATCTAAATGCAATGAGATGAACATGCTACAGCACACAAACATGACAACAAAATACATGGCAGGGATGCATTCAAGATGCTTAACAAAAGTCTAGCACTGAGCTACGGCCAAATCATACATTAATAGGTTCAAACAAGCATGGCAAAAATGCATATGGTAAACAGATCTCAGACTTTGTGAAATTAACACTTGTCTGGAATTTCAGATCAGGTAGCACTCTTCAGAGCAACAAAACTACAAGCTACAGGACCTGAACATGGCAAAGTAAAGCATGGCATGGAGCTACTCAAAGAGATTAACAAAAGTCCCTTAGTGACCTTGAGCCAAAAGGGATCAGAAAATACAATTGCAAGCATGTGAACATGGCAAAAACATAATCAGTTCTCAGACTTAGTGAAAACTGGAGCATGCTGAAAACAGATATCAAGTAGGCATGTTTACGAGCTCGATGCACTCACTACGGAGCAAGTCATGACAAACTAAGCATACACCCATCAAGAATACACAAAATGCAAGCTAGACATGGCAAGAACAATAGCATAGCATGCACGGATCAACTACAACATCATCGGCAAAATCGCTAACAAGTAGACAATCTGCCCAGATTTATGAAGTAGCAAAAGTAGAGCTCGATTGACTCAAGCTAGGGTGCTCCATAATTGCAAACAAAGACATAGATGGATAGAGCACTACAAGATTAACAAAACATCCTTACCGGTCATCCTCAAAAGAGGCACGGATCACTCGGAAACAACAAGAACACATGGCCATATGAAATAAACACGTCAAGGACTTGGTGGAATTGCTAAGTCCCTGAAATCAGCACTACAAGTGCCTCACTTTGCAAGCTTGTGCTAGTCACCACACACATCACAAAAATACATGGGTTGCACCTCTGGAAAGATGACAAAACCCTTAACAAAACATATGTAGAGCTCATGGGCATATCATGCACACAATAATCATGGCAAAAATGACAAAAATCTAAATGGAGCAGCAGATCTGACAATTAATCTCAAGTAGCCCTCTTCTAACAGCATTTCGGGCATCAAGATGAACTCAAATGAAAATGATGCAATGGAATGAAATGATGTACTCTCTGAGATGAACATTTTGATATGCTATATGCCAAAAACGGAGTTACGGATGCGGAGATGACATGATGAACAGGAGCATATGGATCTGGGATTTTTGGGACTTAGAAGAAAAAAACCACCTCCCAGATCTAGGGTTTGCATGTGCCCCGAGGTTCACCGGGGTCTTGCCGGCGTCGATGGCCGTGCGGCGGCCGGAGTAGAGGGAGGAAGAGGAGGCCGAGGGGAGGAGAGGCCGGGGCGGCGCCGGTGGTGGCGGGCGGCGCGGGACCGGAGCGGTGGCCGGGCGGGGCTGCCACGGCGATGGTGGCGGCGGCCGGAGTGGCGATGACCCGGCGATGGCGCGCGGCGGCGCCGGCGGCCGGTCGCGGGGGAGAGGCGGCGCGGTGCGGGAAGGAGGCGGCGGGGCGACGTGGGCCGCGGGGGCCGGGAACGGGCCCGAGCGGGCCTGGCGGCGCGGGGCGACGATGTGGTCACGGGGGCGCCACGTGGCAGCTCCCGGTTGGGGGGCGGCGATGTCCGGCCCAGACGGACGTGTCCGGCCGACGCGGAGACGATTTTTAGGGTTTTGGATGAGGAGGATCCGGATTTTTCGAGGAGGACCTATTTATAGGCATAGAGGGAGGTAGGAGAGTCCAAATGAGGTGCGGTTTTCGGCCACGCAATCATGATCGAACGATCTAGATGATGGAGAGGGTTTTGGTGGGTTTTGGGCCAAAATGGAGGGGTGTTGGGCTGCCACACACACGAGGCCTTTTCGGTCCCTCGGTTAACCGTTGGAGTATCAAACGAAGTCCAAAGGATACGAAACTTGACAGGCGGTCTACCGGCAGTAAACCAAGGCCACTTGGCAAGTCTCGGTCCAATCCAGAAATGTTTAATCCCCACACACGAAAGAAAGATAGAAATGACCACCGGAGGAGAATGAAGCGCCAGAATGCAAAACGGACAACGGGGAAAATGCTCGAATGCATGAGATGAACACGTATGCAAATGCATTGCACATGATGACATGATATGAGATGCATGACAACGATAACAACACACGGAGACAAAAACCCGAACCCGAGAAAATAAAATAACTTAACGCCGGAAATGGCAAGAGTTGGAGTACAAATTGGGAAAGTCATATCCGGGGTGTTACAACACTCCACCAGTACGAAAGGATCTCGTCACGAGATCTAGGACTGAAAGAACGTCGGGTACTCAGAACGGAGGTGATCCTCGCGTTCCCAGGTAGCTTCACGGTCGGAATGGTGTGACCACTTGACTTTGAGGAATTTGATTGACTTATTGCGAGTCTTGCGTTCCGTCTCTTCAAGAATAGCAACTGGGTGCTCATGATAAGAGAGATCTTCTTGGAGCTCAATGTCCTCGAAGTTGACGGTGCGGTCAGGAGTCTTGAAGCACTTTCGAAGCTGAGAGACATGGAACACATCATGAACATTTATAAAGTTTGAAGGAAGCTCGAGTTGATAGGCGAGATCGCCTCTCTTGCTGACAATCTTGAAAGGTCCCACGTATCTAGGGGCAAGCTTCCCTTTGATACCGAAGCGACGAGTACCTTTCATAGGAGAGACGCGGAGGTAAACATGATCTCCGATCTCAAAAGCCAGATCACGGTGCTTACTATCATAGTAGCTCTTCTGATGGGATTGGGCTGCTTTGAGGTTATCTCGAATGACTTTGCACATTTCCTCTGCCTCTGTGATTAAGTCATTACCCAAAAGCTGACGTTCACCGGTTTCAGACCAGTTGAGAGGGGTACGACACTTTCTGCCATACAGAATTTCAAATGGGGCCTTGCCCGAACTTGCTTGAAAACTGTTGTTGTAGGAGAATTCAGCATAAGGAATACAATCCTCCCACTTCATGCCGAAGGAGATCACTCAAGCCCTGAGCATATCTTCAAGAATCTGGTTGAAACGCTCGACTTGACCGCTAGTTTGAGGATGGAAAGCTGTACTGAAGCAGATGTTGGTGCCCATGGCCTTCTGAAAAGAATCCCAAAACTTGGAGGTAAAGATGCTGCCACGGTCTGAAGAGATCACTTGTGAAATACCGTGCAGAGAGACAATCCGAGAGGTATAGAGTTCCGCCAATTGAGCTGCAGTGATTGACTCTTTGATAGGCAGAAAGTGAGACACTTTGGTGAGTTTGTCGATGACAACGAATATAGCATCATTGCCATGCTTGGACTTTGGAAACCCAGTGACGAAGTCCATTTCAATGTGGTCAAACTTCCATTCTGGAATGGCAAGAGGTTGGAGGAGACCAGCTAGCCTTTGGTGTTCTGCCTTCACTCTTCTGCAGACATCACATTCATTCACGAATTGAGCAATCTCGCTCTTCATTCGAGTCCACCAATAAGCCTGCTTAAGGTCCTGATACATCTTCGTGCTCCCAAGGTGGATGGAGAGGAGAGAATTGTGAGCCTCGTTCATGATCACTTTACGAAGTTCACCTTTGGGCACAACAATACGATCCTTGAAGAAGAGAGTATCCTTGTCATCAAGGCGGTAGCACTTGTACTTGGGTTGACTCTTGGCAATCCCAATCTTCACCTTTTTCACGATAGCATCAAGAAGCTGGGCTTGGCGAATCTGGTCTTCTAAGGTAGGAGAGACTTGAAGGTTGGCAAGGAAACCTTGAGGAACAACTTGGAGGTTAAGTTTGCGGAAAGCTTCACAAAGCTCGGGTTGATAAGGCTTGAGAATCAGACTGTTGCAGTAAGCCTTTCTGCTCAATGCGTCAGCAATCACATTGGCCTTGCCTGGAGTATACTCGATACTCGGATTATACTCTTGAATCATTTCGACCCATCGAGTTTTCCTGAGGTTGAGATTAGGCTGAGTGAAGATGTACTTGAGACTCTTGTGATCAGTGAAAATGTCCACTTTTCTTCCAAATAAGAGATGTCTCCAAGTCAAAAGAGCATGCACAACTGCCGCCAACTCGAGATCATGAGTGGGGTAGTTCTTCTCATTAGGCTTCAACTGGCGAGAGGTATAAGCAACAACTTTCTTCTCTTGCATCAATACTGCGCCAAGACCTTGGAGAGAGGCATCACAAAAGACCTCGTACGGCTTGGATTCATCAGGCGGAGTCAGAACTGGAGCAGTGATCAATTTCTCTTTCAAAGTGTTGAAAGCAATGTCACACTCCGGAGACCAAACGTACTTGACGTGCTTCTGGAGAAGATTAGAGAGAGGCTTCGCGATCTTAGAAAAGTTTTCAACGAATCTTCGGCAGTAGCTTGCGAGACCGAGGAAGCTACGGAGTTGCTTCACGTTCTGAGGAGGTTCCCAATTCACAATTGTAGACACCTTCTCAGGATTCACGGCAATGCCCTTGGCAGAGATGATATGGCCAAGATAAAGAACCTCAAGCCAAAATTCGCACTTGGAAAACTTGGCGTAGAACTTGTGTTCCCTTAGCTTATCAAGAACCAAACGCAAATGCTTGGCATGATCTTCCTTGTTCTTCGTGAAAACCAGAATGTCGTCGAGATAGACCAAAAAAAAGTCATTGGTGTAGGCGTTGAAGATGAAGTTCATCATGCGAGAGAAAGTCGGAGGAGCGTTGACGAGGCCAAAAGATATGACAGTGTATTCATATGAACCATAGCTTGTCCTGAAAGCCGTCTTGACAATATCTTGCTCACGGATTCGAATCTGATGATAACCCATACGAAGTTCAAGCTTGGAGAATACTTGGGCACCTTTGAGTTGTTCGAACAGCTCGTTGATGTTAGGAAGTGGGTATTTGTTCTTGATGGTCTTCTTGTTCAATGGACGGTAATCAACACAAAGTCGGTCCGTTCCATCCTTCTTCTTCACAAAAAGAACACCACAACCCCACGGAGAAGAACTAGGCCGGATGAGACCCATTTTCTCTTGAATATCGAGTTGCTTCTTCAGCTCCTTCAACTCTTCAGTTCTGAGCTTGTAAGGACGTTTGCACACAGGTTTCGTGCCAGGCTCAAGATCAATAATGAATTCAACTGGCCGGTGCGGAGGCATTCCTGGAAGCTCTTCTGGAAAGACGTCTTGATATTCGCAAACGACTGGAATTTGCGAGATGGCATCGAGTTCACCCTTCTCATTGAGAGAAAACAGACGGATGGTATCATCACGAGCGGCAAAGACAATTACATCCTCAGACGAATGAGTCAATTGAATCTGCCTGGCTGCACAGTCAAGATGTGCCTTGTGCTTAGTAAGCCAATCCATTCCGAGAATAAGATCAACATCCGAGTTGCCAAGAACCATAGGAGAAGAAAGGAACTTGTAGTCGCCCAAGGTGATAGTGTCGTGGTTTTGTCACGGCAGATGTCCTAGAGAAAGGACTTAGTCGTGGAGCCATCGCTACGGGTTAGCTTGAAGGGGTTAAAGCGGACACAAGGACGCAAGAGAGTTTATACTAGTTCGGCCCCTTCAATGAAGGTAAAAGCCTAATTCTAGTTGTGATGGAATTGATGGCTGTTTCGATGACTAGGGAGCAAATAAGCTTCGCCTATGTCTCGAGTCATTGTCTGTCTTTGAACCGCTGTCGGGTCGTCCCCTTATATACATGGGTGACGCCCGTCGGTTTACAGAGTCCCGATACCAGCTCCTAGATGCTCCGGTTCGGTCTCCACTATTCCTAACTTATAACACAAGTTACATACCGATGCCGGTTTATAGCGATAGGCCTTAAACCGATTATGGGCCTTTAGCCCTCATCTGCCCTCATGGGCTTTTATCATACTCAACTACTGATGAAGTTAACCCGGCCTATCCTTGTTAGAATTGGCTGTTAATATTAACATCCTGCCCTCATCTGCCCTCATGAGCAATATTAACATCCTATACTCAAATACACATAACAGGGCCGAGCCATAAACTTGGCGTATGCCGGGCGCCCAAACAGGGCATGATATGGACTTTGGATTTTCACCACTTCAAACGTTAATGTCTCTGACCTGGAATCATGGTCATCCCCAAAGGCCACTTTAAGAGCTATCTTACCAACGGGATATGCTGATCTGCCAGGCACTACACCATGGAATACTGTATTGGACGGTTTAAGATTCTTATCTGTAAGTCCCATACGACGGAAGGTCTCATAGTATAGGATGTTAATATTTCTCCCTCCATCCATGAGCACCTTGATGAACTTATAACCTCCCACCTGAGGCGCCACCACCAGAGCCAACTGACCCGGATTATCGACCTGGAGTGGGTGATCCTCTCTGCTCCATATGATTGGCTGTTCAGACCAACGTAAATAATGGGGTGTGGTCGGTTCAACAGAGTTGACTGCCCGCCTCTGAACCTTCCGATCTCGCTTGTCCAGGCTAGTGGTAAAGACATGGTACTGCCCATTACTCAACTTCTTTGGGTTGCTTTGGTAACCTGACTGTTGCTGCTGTTGGTTGTAACCACCGTGGTTGTTCTGACTATTTTGACCATTATGTCCGCCCGGATTACCATTAAATCCTGAACCGGAACTTCCTCCACCATAACCCGGCCCGGACCCTGAGCCACCGCCAGATCCGTGATCATACCAGAAATTATTAGAATTCTTGAACTCCTGCATAATAAAGCAATCCTTCCAAAGGTGGTTTGCTGGCTCCTCCTTCGTCCCATGTCTTGGACAGGGCTGTCTTAGTAGATAGTTCAGGCGGTTTGGGTTGGGGTTGGGTGCTCCACTACGATTTTTCGGCCTACCCTTGCGCCGCTAGCCATTGTCCTGTACGTTGGTATTAGCCACAAAATCCATGTTGCCATCTGCTTTACGCTTGCCTCCTCCGCCATTGCCTACCCAGTGATGCTGCTGACCTTTGGATCTGTTGGGTGTTGTATTGATGCTCCATAACACAGATGGTAATTCTTCTACCCAACAACCCGGCGTTCTCTGCAAGGGAACCATGAGCCAGGGCTTGATGCCTCTCAAGATCTCTTGATTAGCTCTTTCTGCTTGACCATAGGACTATGGATGTGCTACTAATGAAACATCGAGCCGGATGTGCTCCCGTTCGCAGAACTCCTTCATAGCACCTTTGGACAAATTGGTACCATTATCTGTGATAATACTGTGCGGATACCTTTGCTTGGACTCAATGAGTACCTCGCTGATATAATAGACCGGACGTTGAACCGGATGCTCCTTACCTGCCTCCTTTCATTCCATCACAATAGCCACGCTGACCGCACGAGCATTAGCAGCAACATATAGCAGTAACGGCTCCTTGTCAATGGGAGCGGCGAGCACAGGCGGATTGGCCAATTGCCGCTTTAAGTCCTCAAACGCTTCATGAGCAGCAGAACTCTAGACGAACTGATCCGTCTTCTTCAACATCTGATACAAAGGGATCGCCTTCTCACCAAGGCGGCTGATAAACCGGCTTAACGCGGCAATCCGGCCTGCCAGGCGTTGAACATAATTGATACACTTCGGTTTAGTCAGGGAGGTAATGGCTGTGATCTTCTCCGGATTAGCCTCAATTCCCCTGTTGGACATCAGAAAACCCAATAACTTGCCCGCCGGTACACCAAAGACACACTTGTCCGGATTAAGCATCATCTTGTACGTCCTTAGGTTATCAAAGGTTTCCTTCAAATCATCAACCAGAGTCTCCTTCTCCCTGGATTTAACCATGATATCATCCACGTAAGCATGTACATTACGGCCAATCTGCTTGTGAAGACAATTTTGTACACACTGTTGATAAGTTGCCTGGGCACTCTTGAGCCCAAAGGGCATAGACACATAGCAGAAGGCTCCAAAGGGAGTTATGAATGCCGTCTTCTCCTGGTCCTTAACTGCCATTTTGATATGATGATAGCCAGAATATGCGTCCAAAAAACTTAAACGCTCACAACCCGCCGTCGCATCAATGATTTGATCAATACGGGGGAGGGCAAAAGGATCTGCTGGACAAGCCTTATTAAGATCTGTGTAATCCACACACATACGCCAGGTGCCGTTTTTCTTAAGGACTAGCACCGGATTGGCAAGCCACTCAAGGTGAAAAACTTCAACAATAAAACCAGCTGCTAAGAGCCCGGCTACCTCTTCTCCAATCGCCTTGCGTCTTTCTTCGTTAAACCGGCAGAGGAACTATTTCACCGGTTTGTATTTAGGATCCACATTAAGTGTGTGCTCAGCGAGTTGCCTCGGTACACCTGGCATGTCAGAGGGCTTCCATGCAAAAATGTCCCGATTCTCACGGAGGAACTCGATGAGCGCGCTTTCCTATTTCGGATCCAAGTCGGCACTAATGCTGAACTGCTTGGAAGAATCGCCAGGTACGAAGTCAACAAGCTTAGTTTCTGCTGCCGATTTGAACTTCAGGGCCGGATCATGCTCCGTAGTTGGCTTCTTCAACGGAGTCATGTCCGTCGGATCAACATTGTCTTTATAGTACTTCAACTCCTCGGTGGCACAAACTGACTCTGCATAAGCCGCATCTCCTTCCTCGCATTCCAAAGCGATTTTGCAGCTTCCGTGAACAGTTATTGTCCCCTTATGACCCGGCATCTTGAGCTGCAAATACACATAACAGGGCCGAGCAATAAACTTGGCGTATGCCGGGTGCCCAAACAGGGCATGATATGGACTTTGGATTTTCACCACTTCAAACGTTAATGTCTCCGACCTAGAATCATGGTCATCCCCAAAGGCCACTTTAAGAGCTATCTTACCAACGGGATATGCTGATCTGCCAGGCACTACACCATGGAATACTGTATTGGACGGTTTAAGATTCTTATCTGTAAGTCCCATACGACGGAAGGTCTCATAGTATAGGATGTTAATATTTCTCCCTCCATCCATGAGCACCTTGATGAACTTATAACCTCCCACCTGAGGCGCCACCACTAGAGCCAACTGACCCGGATTATCGACCTGGCGTGGGTGATCCTCTCTGCTCCATATGATTGGCTGTTCAGACCAACGTAAATAATGGGGTGTGGTCGGTTCAACAGAGTTGACTGCCCGCCTCTGAACCTTCCGATCTCGCTTGTCCAGGCTAGTGGTAAAGACATGGTACTGCCCATTACTCAACTTCTTTGGGTTGCTTTGGTAACCTGACTGTTGCTGCTGTTGGTTGTAACCACCGTGGTTGTTCTGACTATTTTGACCATTATGTCCGCCCGGATTACCATTAAATCCTGAACCGGAACTTCCGCCACCATAACCCGGCCCGGACCCTGAGCCACCGCCAGATCCGTGATCATACCGGAAATTATTAGAATTCTTGAACTCCTGCATAATAAAGCAATCCTTCCAAAGGTGGTTTGCTGGCTCCTCCTTCGTCCCATGTCTTGGACAGGGCTGTCTTAGTAGATAGTTCAGGCGGTTTGGGTTGGGGTTGGGTGCTCCACTACGATTTTTCGGCCTACCCTTGCGCCGCTAGCCATTGTCCTGTACGTTGGTATTAGCCACAAAATCCATGTTGCCATCTGCTTTACGCTTGCCTCCTCCGCCATTGCCTACCCAGTGATGCTGCTGACCTTTGGAGCTGTTGTTCTTCTTCCCCTTCCCTGTCTTGTCATCATCAGATTCGGGATCCTTGGTACTATCAGAATCAGCATATTTTACCAAAGCGGCCATGAGGGTCCCCATGTCGGTGCAATGACGCTTCATCCGTCCCAATTTCAACTTCAGGGGCCCAAACCGGCAGTTGCCTTCTAGGGTTAACACTGCGGTGTCAGCGTTGATGCGGTCCGAGGAGTGCAACACTTGTGAAACCCGGCGCACCCAATGAGTCGTTGACTCTCCTTCCTCCTGAACGCATGTAGCTAAGTCCACTATCGACATAGGCTGTTTACAGGTATCCTTGAAATTGTTGATAAACCGGGCTCGTAATTGGGCACATGAACTGATAGAATTAGTGGGCAAGCTTTTTAACCAAGTACGGGCCGTTCCTTCAAGCATCATGGTGAAGTATTTCACACACGCCGTGTCATCCACATCAAGCATCTCCATGGCCATCTCATAGCTCTCTACCCATGTCTCTGGCGGTTGATCCGCCGTATAATTTGGTACCTTGCGTGGGCCTTTGAAATCCTTGGGCAAGTGCACATTGCGTAAAGCGGGGACGAGGCAAGGCACCCCCAAAGAACTAGAAGTAACACCAGGTTCGATCGAAATGGTTGGACGAACCGGCGTGAGCTGCCGAGCCTGATGCTGTGCGGCTAACTCGGCCTCCCTACGCGCTCGGGCCCGGTTCACCACTTCCTGAGCATCATCAGCACCACCCGTCGGGTTGTTGTCCCGGGGTGCCCCACGTCGTTCATTACTCGACACTGCCGGTTCATCCATATGTCTGCTATAGCTCCGGCTTGGACGAGGGGTCGAGTGGATCCGGTCGCGGCTGTACGAGTATGCTTCCTGTTGGGCCAAAGCGGTCCTCAGAAGTTCCTTGACCCACCGTGTCTCTACTGCCTGTGGCGAGTCACCTTCAATTGGAATGGCCTCCAGCCGTGCAGCAGCGGCAACAAGATTGTCCATTGGGTTGGAGTAGTGACCCAAGGGTGTTAAAGCAGCCTGAGGTACAACGGTGTTTTGACGAGGCGGGTCGATCTGACGAGGCTGAACCGGTGCACCGGTCCCAGGGGCTTCTGCCCGGTTCCCCTTCAGCGGATTGCCGGCTCTTGGCCCTGGAGTGTTGAAAAGGTCTCTGGCCTCGAAAACCGGAGGTAAGCGGGACCGGTGCTTCCTCCTCATGACTTCATGTGATGCGCTCTGGTCTAACATAAGCCTGTAGGCATGTGCGTCTAAAGCAGCCCGCTCTGCGGCCATCCTGGTGTCCTCAGCCGCCAGATCCGCCTTGGCCTGGGTGATCTGTTCCTTTACCTTTGCAATCTTCGTATTGTGAACGTCCTGATTTGGCGGATTAACTTCCGCCATAAGCACAGCCAACGCATCAAATAGCTCTGATAGAACCTGAGCCGGCGGGCGCACAGGGCCTCCTGCCCCGGCGGCCGTTGCTGCTGCTGAACCAGAAATCGTTGCCGCAGCTGTCGAAGAATGAAGCGCTGCTTGTGTTCTGGCCATGAATACTCCAACCCGGTTGGGCAGATCAGAGGGTCCAAAATACTGTCGCCATCAGAACAGCTCCCAATCCGGCCATCTTGTAGCTGATAAAGAGATTCAGTTTCTCCGGTCGAAGATTCATCACCGGAACAAATGACAGTTGCCCCACGAAATCCCGATCCGTCCTCATGACTTCCTCCATGGATGACTCCCACCAAGGCACGCTTCATGGCCGGTTTAACCCGGGCGGATTGCGCACGCTGAGCTGTCTCGACGAGGTCGGTGCAGATGTCCAGCTCAGGGCCCGGTTCACCAATCTTCCCAATGAAAACGTGAATGCTACCAAAGGGGACCCGGTACCCGTACTCAACTGAGCCGGCTTCGGGGCCCCATCCTGCATCGTCGATGTAGAGCCTGCCGCGACGACTCTTAGTCATCCGGCCTACCGCATAGCCCTCGAGTCCTTCAAAGCGGCCCTCCAAGAACCGGAAACCATCGTGTGATCGCCCCACGGTGGGCGCCAACTGTCCTAGAGAAAGGACTTAGTCGTGGAGCCATCGCTACGGGTTAGCTTGAAGGGGTTAAAGCGGACACAAGGACGCAAGAGAGTTTATACTAGTTCGGCCCCTTCAATGAAGGTAAAAGCCTACTTCTAGTTGTGATGGAATTGATGGGTGTTTCGATGACTAGGGAGCGAATAAGCTTCGCCTATGTCTCGAGTCGTTGTCTGTCTTTGAACCACCGCCGGGTCATCCCCTTATATACATGGGTGACGCCCATCGGTTTACAGAGTCCCGATACCGGCTCATAGATGCGTCCGGTTTGGTCTCCACTATTCCTAACTTATAAGACAAGTTACATACCAACGCCGGTTTATAGCGATAGGCCTTAAACCGATTATGGGCCTTTAGCCCTCATCTGCCCTCATGGGCTTTTATCATACTCAACTACTGATGAAGTTAACCCGGCCTGTCCTGGCCGGTTTACGCCCAGTAGTAATATCCCGAACATTAGGCCCCAAATTGATTTGAACATGTTCATGTCAATTCTTAGCAAAAATCTTCATCTTCAACATCTTCTTGTATTTGCCGATCATGTTCATGTTATGCTTGACCATAGCTGTACTTGCCGATCTGACAGGAGGAGGAAGACGCCTCTGGTTGAAACACTTGTTGGCATAGTGACCCTTCTGTTGGCACTTGTTGCACGTGACCTCTGAAAGCGGACGGTGGTACGGAGCACTCGATCTTGGAGCTTGAGACGAAGTCTTGTTCTGAAAGCCAGGGTTGGGTGGGTGGGAAGATCCACTACCACCTTTGCTCTTCTGCTGATACGGCTGACGAAATGGAGGAGGAAGCCAATACTTCTGCTGCTTGGCCACTTGAGTAGAGGAAGAAGGAGTAACATCTCTGACTCGCTTCTTGGAAGCATCACACCTCAACTAAGCAGCCTCTTGCTCCAGTGCCATGTTGTAGAACTCGTCGTACCTCAAGGGCTCAAAGAGGACAAGAGCTAGCTGGATTTCTTCTCTAAGGCCACCTCTGAACTGGTATATCATGCTCTTCTCATCAGGGCGAGCTTCTGAAACAACTTGTTGTAGTCATAGACAGACAAAGAGCCCTGCTTCAGGTTGCGGAATTCCTCACGCTTGCTTTCAACCACGCTCTGAGGAATATGGTGAGCTCTGAAATCTTGACAGAATTCATCCCAAGTGATAACACGTCCACCTCTGGAGTCCTTGTACTGCTGGAACCATTCTGCAGCTTGATCTTTGAGTTGGAAGGAAGAGAACTTGACAAAGTCCTCAGGCCTGACGTTACTGCACTCGAAATGCTTGCACAAATCCACAAGCCAATCGTCAGCATCGGTTGCCTCAACACAATTGCTGAAAGTCTTTGGCCCGTTAGCAAGGAACTGGTTGAGTGTAGCAGAGTGACTCTGATTGTTGCCTTGGTTCCCTTGGTTGCCTTGATTGCGCTCTTGAAGAATTTGCATGATCAACTGTGTGTTTGCATTGGTTGCGGCCATCACAGCTTGCCATGCCTCCGGAGGAGGTGGAGGTGGTGGCGGATCAGGATTTGGAGTCATGCGCGTTGGAGGAGCCATCCTGAAGAGGTTGACATCCATTAGCACATTGATAGAAAAATATTGAAGCTGAATCCAATGGAATGAAAATTTCAACATATAGTCTTCACATCCGAACAAAATGAACGAGTGCATTCCTCTTGAAATGGTCACATATCCATAAATTGAGAAGCCACGTAGAATTAAGGTAGAGAAATAAATCAACAAGGTACGGATCAAGAACGAATAATCGGTAAGAAATCCCAATCTCAAACCAATATCTGTGGAAGAAGAACTAGAGCTACGAGAATTCCCACCTATGAAACTCCCAAACCTTTCCGGTTATGCAATCAGGTGTTGGGGATACAGGGGAAGCATAATATTTCACCCAAATCTAGCAAATCCTACATCCAGCTGTATCCATCCTTCAACACATAACCAAGAAAAACTTCGGAAACCATCTACCTCAACCTTCGAAAAGCATCCGTTATACAAGTTATGGCGATACTCCCGAACTCCCGCCCCAGTACTGGGTGGCGTCGAGGTTATCTCACCAATGAATTGCATAAAAGAGATTTTCGATGTCGGCGTACTAAACTCAGGTATTCCAAAACTGCAACGATAAAATTATGACGACAACACCTCAGAGCTCAACTCCCCGGGACACTTCCACAAAACCCCTGACAGGAGGCACCAAGACAATGTTCTCATCATAAAACCATCGGAACGATTCCAAGATACCCGCGTGATCCTAAAAAAAATTTTAGAGAAATTTGAGAAGAGAAGAGTCAAAACTCTACGTCAGGATGCCTTACCAGAGCGATGAGGAGACTGGGAAGTAAAAAAGAATTCCTAAACTCTCCGATATATAATTCCTAAATGACTCAAAACATTTTTTTCTAGACACAACTCGGCTGCTAAAAACGATCAAGCAATGGGGCTCCTAAGGTCGGGGAAGGCTCTGATTACCAACTTTTAACACCCTCGATGCAACTATAGCTCCCACGTGTCGAGGCACGACTTAGAGACATAATCGCATTGAAGGCATAAGTCGCAAGTAAGGTAATCTTTACAACATCCCATGTAATATAATTAATAAAAGGGGAGATAACATAGTTGACTTACACTCGCCATGTCAATCAAGGTACATAAATAACATTACATCATCCAAACACTCATGGCCCGACTACGGCGCCAAAATAAAAGATAACCCAACATGTGACATGGTCCCGATCACCCCCAACTGGGTACCACTACTGATCATCAGGAAAGGAAACATAGTAACGCTGAGAGTCCTCGTCGAACTCCCACTTGAGCTCGAGCGCGTCACCTGGAGCGGAATCATCAGGCCCTGCATCTAGTGTAATAGTAATCTGTGAGCCACAGGGACTCTGCAATCTCGCACCCTCGCGATCAGGACTATTTAAGCTTATAGGTAAGGCAAGGTAAATATAAGTGGAGCTGCAGCAAGCGACTAGCATATATGGTGGCTATCCTGTTCGCAAAAGAGAGCGAGAAGAGGAGGCAAAGCGCGAGCGAGAAACTAGAGAACAACCTGCGCAAGCATTACTCCAACACTGTGTCCACTTCCCGGACTCTGCCGAGAAGAGGCCATCACGGTAACACACTCAGTTGATTCGTTTTAATTAAGTTAAGGTTCAAGTTATCTACAACCGGACATTAACAAATTCCCATCTGCCCATAACCGCGGGCACGGCTTTCGAAAGTTCAAATCCATGTAGGGGAGTCCCAACTTAGCCCATGACAAGCTCTCACGGTCAACGGAGGAATAGACCTCCTCCCAAGACGTTCCGATCAGACTCGGTATCTCGGTTCTACAAGACACTTCGACAGGTTAAAACAAGACCAGCAACACCACCCGAATGTGCCAACAAATCCCGATAGGAGCTGCACTTACCTCGTTCTCAGGGCACACTCAGATGAGCAAGACGTCGGGTAGGCCAGCCCAGAGTTGCCCCTGGTAGCCCCGGACATCGCTCGGTTGGACCAACACTCAGAGGAGCACTGGCCTAGGGGGGCTAAAATAAGATGACGGGCTCCAGAAACCCAAGGGAAAAGAGGCTAGGTGACAAATGGTAAAACCAAGGTTGGGCATTGCTGGAAAAGCTTTAATCAAGGCGAACTATCAAGGGGTTCCCATTATAACCCAACCGCGTAAGGAACGTAAAATCCGGGAACATAACACCGATATGACGAAAACTAGGGTGGCAAGAGTGGAACAAAACACTAGGCGAGAGGCCGAGCCTTCCACCCTTTACCAAGTATATAGATGCATTAAGATAACAAGATAATATAATGATATCCCAACAAGTAAATAAATGTTCCAACAAGGAACGGCCTCCAATCTTCACCTGCAACTAGCAACGCTATAAGAGGGGCTGAGCAAAGCGGTAACATAGCCAATCAACGGTTTGCTAGGACATGGTGGGTTAGAGGGTTGACATGGCAATTTGGGAGGCTTGAAAGCAAATGGTAGGCATCGTAGCATTGGCATAGCAAAAGAGCGAGCAATCTAGCATAGCAAAGATAGTAGTGATTTCGAGGGTATGATCATCTTGCCTGCAAAGTTGTTAGAGTTGACTGGATCCTCGAAAGCAAACTCAACGGGCTCCTCGCTAGCGAACTCGTCTCCCGGCTCTACCCAAACAAGACAAACAAGCAACAAGGACACAATCAACCACGTGCAAAGCTCAAACAATATGACGCAAAGATGATATGCTATGCGGGATACAATGCGGGATGCATATGCAAGATTTGACACAGGGATGCATGAACCTGGCCTCAACTTGGAAATCCAAGTGTGCCACTGGAAATACTAGATGAAACCGCTTGAAAACGATATAAAGAACGCCGGAATCGGAGTTACGGTTTGGAAATGGCAAGCAAAACAAATATGACACCGGTCTGTGATTTACAGCAAGTAGCCATCTAAATGCAATGAGATGAACATGCTACAGCACACAAACATGACAACAAAATACATGGCAGGGATGCATTCAAGATGCTTAACAAAAGTCTAGCACTGAGCTACGGCCAAATCATACATTAAAGGTTCAAACAAGCATGGCAAAAATGCATATGGTAAACAGATCTCAGACTTTGTGAAATTAACACTTGTCTGGAATTTCAGATCAGGTAGCACTCTTCAGAGCAACAAAACTACAAGCTACAGGACCTGAACATGGCAAAGTAAAGCATGGCATGGAGCTACTCAAAGAGATTAACAAAAGTCCCTTAGTGACCTTGAGCCAAAAGGGATCAGAAAATACAATTGCAAGCATGTGAACATGGCAAAAACATAATCAGTTCTCAGACTTAGTGAAAACTGGAGCATGCTGAAAACAGATATCAAGTAGGCATGTTTACGAGCTCGATGCACTCACTACGGAGCAAGTCATGACAAACTAAGCATACACCCATCAAGAGAGCACTACAAGATTAACAAAACATCCTTACCGGTCATCCTCAAAAGAGGCACGGATCACTCGGAAACAACAAGAACACATGGCCATATGAAATAAACACGTCAAGGACTTGGTGGAATTGCTAAGTCCCTGAAATCAGCACTACCAAGTGCCTCACTTTGCAAGCTTGTGCTAGTCACCACACACATCACAAAAATACATGGGTTGCACCTCTGGAAAGATGACAAAACCCTAAACAAAACATATCTAGAGCTCATGGGCATATCATGCACACAATAATCATGGCAAAAATGACAAAAATCTAAATGGAGCAGCAGATCTGACAATTTACTCAAGTAGCCCTCTTCTAATAGAATTTAGGCCGTCAAGATGAACTCAAATGAAAATGATGCAATGGAATGAAATGATGTACTCTCTGAGATGAACATTTTGATATGCTATATGCCAAAAACGGAGTTACGGATGCGGAGATACGACATGATGAACAGGAGCATATGGATCTGGGATTTTTGGGACTTAGAAGAAAAAAACCACCTCCCGGATCTAGGGTTTGCACGTGCCCCGAGGTTCGCCGGGGTCTTGCCGGCGTCGATGGCCGTGCGGCGGCCGAAGTAGAGGGAGGAAGAGGAGGCCGAGGGGGGGAGAGGCCGGGGCGGCGCCGGTGGTGGCGGGCGGCGCGGGACCGAAGCGGTGGCCGGGCGGGGCGGCCACGGCGATGGTGGCGGCGGTCGGAGTGGCGGAGCAGCGATGACCCGGCGATGGCGCGCGGCAGCACCGGCGGCCGGTCGCGGGGGAGAGGCGGCGCAGTGCGGGAAGGAGGCGACGGGGCGACGTGGGCTGCGGGGGCCGGGAACGGGCCCGAGCGGGCCTGGCGGCGCGGGGCGACGATGTGGTCACGGGGGCGCCACGTGGCAGCTCCCGGTTGGGGCGGCGGCGATGTCCGGCCCGGACGGACGTGTCCGGCCGGCGCGGAGACGATTTTTAGGGTTTTGGACGAGGGGATCCGGATTTTTCGAGGAGGACCTATTTATAGGCATAGAGGGAGCTAGGAGAGTCCAAATGAGGTGCGGTTTTCGGCCACGCGATCGTGATCGAATGATCTAGATGATGGAGAGGGTTTTGGTGGGTTTTGGGCCAAAATGGAGGGGTGTTGGGCTGCAACACACACGAGGCCTTTTTGGTCCCTCGGTTAACCGTTGGAGTATCAAACGAAGTCCAAAGGATACGAAACTTGACAGGCGGTCTACCGGCAGTAAACCAAGGCCACTTGGCAAGTCTCGGTCCAATCCGGAAATGTTTAATCCCCACACACGAAAGAAAGCTAGAAATGACCACCGGAGGAGAACGAAGCGCCGGAATGCAAAACGGACAACGGGGAAAATGCTCGAATGCATGAGATGAACACGTATGCAAATGCAATGCACATGATGACATGATATGAGATGCATGACAACGATAACAACACACAGAGACAAAAACCCGAACCCGAGAAAATAAAATAACTTAACGCCGGAAACGGCAAGAGTTGGAGTACAAATTGGGAAAGTCATATCCGGGGTGTTACACGCAGGCCGACTCCCCAAAGCCGGCTTCTATGGAAGTCATCCCTGGGACTCGGCCTTGAGCAGGCAGTCGGCCGCCTTGCCGTCGACTCCTCAGGAGGCGGCTCTTTGTCCTGGGGTCTTGAGGGGCGCAGCCTGCCCCGATGTCTTGAAAGGTTACGGGACTCGGGTTGGCCTACCCGTGGCCCATTACTCCGACAACGATCTTGATGTATCACGGGCTTTGTTAATATTGTTGGATCATATGGTGTTTTCCCCTCTCTATCTTGTGATGAATAGAGTTTTCCCTTTGAGATTTCATTTTATCGGATTGAATACTTGTATGGATTTGAGAGCACTTGGTATATGTCTTGCATATGAATACCCCTGGTGACAATGGGGTATTATATTGATTCATTTGAGATATGTTTTGGCACTCAACTCGTAGATTCCCGAGGTGACATTGGGATAATCTATGCATAGGGGTTGATGCACATTCTCGTCTTTTGTTTCTCCGGTAGAAATCTTGGGCCACTCTTTGAGGTTCTTTGTTTTGGATTGAGTATTATGAATCTGAATTTGCTTTGGTGTTATTTTAGTACGAACTCTTGATAGATCGATCCGAAAGAATAACTTGGTGTTATTTGAGTACGAACTCTTGGATAGATCGATTGGAAAAAATAGCTACAAACAATTTCTTCGTATGTTCTCCGCTAGATAAGAACTTTGGAGTGATTCTTCGCACCTTGAGGGATGGTTATATGATCCAATTATATTAGCATTGTTGAGACATTGCACTAGCGGAAGTACAGACCCTAGGCCTCATTTTTAAGCATTGCAATACCGTTTGCGCTCCATTTTATCAATTCCTCCCTTGCTGTTTTTTATTTTTCCTATTACAAAAATCAATATATACTATCCATATTACACTTGTATCACCATCACTTCGCCGAAGTAGTGCACATATAAAAATTACCATTGTATTTGGTGTGTTGGGGACACAAGAGACTTTTTATTATTTGGTTGCAGGGTTGTTTGAGAGAGACCATCTTCATCCTAAGCCTCCCACAGATTGATAAACCTTAGGTCATCCACTTGAGGGAAAATTGCTACTGTCCTACAAAACTCTGCGCTTGGAGGCCCAACACGTGTCTACAAGAATAAAGCTGCGTAGTGCTACCTCTTGAGCATGCGTTGGTTTTCCCTTGACACTACTGGAATCAGCTTCTTTAATGCCCGCCATGGCGGACGGCAAAGGCATAGATCACGGACGACAAAATGTCCAGACGAACACGTGCCAGCAAAGGCCTTCTTTGTCGTCCGCTTCCTGGAAACGGACGGCAAAGGATTTTGCCGTCCGCCATCCGAGCCCAGCAGACGGCAAAGACAACGGACGGCAGTGCGGTGGCGTGAGTGCCGTTAGGGGGTTAACAGCGCTCTTTGACGTCTGCCAACGGACGGCAAAGAGTCAAAGCTCTTTGCCGTCCGCTGATAGACGGCAAAGAGCTCATCTAGGCAGTACTGGGAAGCTGCCACGTGGCCAGCTATGCCGTCCGCTGGCAGACGGCAAATTGACCAAATAGGCAGCTAGCGTTCCTAGGTTGTACAGGTAGCTGCCACGTGTCCTCTTTGCTGTCCACTAGCACACAACAAAGCTCTTTGCCGTCTACTAGCGGACGGCAAACATGCTACATATCCCCTGTTTTTATTGGAATCCATTTAATTTCACAGGAATTCACACACAGATATACATATTTTTTTCACATGCACAGCACACATATGATGTATCCAATACATAGCTCCATCCATGACAACATACATACATAAAAAGAAACAGAGTTCCATCCATACATATTACAGTAACATCACAATGTTCATCCAACACATTGTTCCATGCATCCATATAACAAGTTCCACATTTTTTATCGATACAAACGAAAAAAAGAAAAGGGAAACAAGCACTCCATCCATGCAAGCTTCCATATAGTGAATTAAATCTGCTAAATGGGAAACAAGAAAGTTAGAAGAAGAAGACTAGAATCAGAAGAAGAAGAAGAAGAAGTAAGCATACTTAGGTAAAATGGAGCTAACCTAGCTAATTATGCCATTTTTGAGTGAACTAAGCATATTATGCCATTTTTGATATAACTTAGAGCTAACTTCATTTTGGAGAAGAATAAGAAAACTAGAAGAAGAAGAAGAAGAAGAAGACTAGAAGAAGAACTTCTTCTTCTTCTTTTCTTCTTCTTATTTTTCTTCTTCTTCTTTTCTTCATATTCCTTCTTTTCTTCCTCTTCCTGGATTTTCTTCATCTTATTATGTCATTTGTGGACTAAATAGGCTAAATTATGTCATTAATGGACTAAATAGGCTAAATAAGAATAAAAATGCCATTTTTGAGCTTACCTAGCTAATTATGCCATTTTTGACCTAACTAAGCATATTATGAGATATAACTTAGAGCTTACTTCATTTTGGAGAAGAAGAAGAAGAAGAAAACTAGAAGAAGAAGAAGAAGAAGACTAGAAGAAGAAGAACTTCTTCTCCTTCTTTTCTTCTTCTTCTTCTTCTTTTCTTCCTATTCCTTCTTTTCTTCCTCTTCCTTGATTTTCTTCATCTTATTATGTCATTGTGTTGACTAAATAGGCTAAATTATGTCATAAATGGACTAAATAGGCTAAATAAGAAGAAAATTTCCATTTTTGAGCTTACCTAGAATTAAGCCATTTTTGACCTGACTAAGCATATTATGCCATTTTGATATAACTTAGAGCTAACTTCATTTTGGAGAAGAAGAAGTAGAAGAAGAAGAAGAAGAAGAAGAAAACTAGAAGAAGACGAAGAAGCTTCTTCTTCTCCTTCTTCTTCTTCCTCTTCTTTTCTTCCTATTCCTTCTTTCCTTCATCTTCCTTGATTTTCTTCATCTTATTACGTCATTTGTGGACTAAATAGGCTAAATTATGTCATAAATGGACTAAACACGCTAAATAAGAAGAAAAATACCGTTATCACAGAGGTGTAGGAATGGTCGGGGTTGCGCCAGTGCCAGACGGAGGTGAAGGACCGGTCGGGGTTCCGGCATTGGCAGAAGGAGTGGTCGATGCTTGTCGGGAGCCATGCTGCACCAAAGATCATTTCCAATAATGTCTCGTTAGTAAGTTCGCAAACTGAAATGTGAATAGTAGTAAGCAATGACCATTCAAATCAAACTCACCGTGGTTGCCGGAGCAATCTAGGGCATCGGCGGAGGGGCCTGACCGTTTTTCTCGCACATGGTCTGCACATTTGGTTCTCACGAGTCAGTCATATTAGATAGTAATGCGAACATTACGTGCATGCACTACAAAAAAAAGACACATTCGTGACATTTTGGGCCGAACGAAAAAAAATTCTGTCATACATATGACACTTCTATGACGATAATTGTGACAAAACCCGGTATCATCATAGATGTGGTGGGCTCCTACTACTATGGCAAAAAATCATGACAGAAAATGGGCTTTTCGTCCTGGGCGGGCCGGAGACGGAGCTGCATAACATTCTTTGGGCCGTCCATGATGGAAAAAACCGTGGTAGAAGCGAGGGGGGGATTTCGGGGAGTTCCCAGTTACGGTGGGAGGTCGGGGGCTGAGTGATGCGCGTTTCTCTCGTACAAGTACGCGTGTGTGTGTGAGGCGTTGGCTCTAGCTGAACCCGAGCGAGGCGTTGGGCTCTAACTGAACCCGAGCGATTGCACTACAGGCTACGCGTTACTGAACCCGGGCGATCGATCGATGGCTGTTAACTGAACCAGATCGAGCGATTCCTTCGCTACTGCTGCTAACTGAAGCCGATCGATGCTGCCTCTGGATGAATAGTAAGCGTTGCAGGGGGGGTTGGATGAACAGTTCCCAGTGGGGGTGGATGAACAGGACCCCGTGGTGTTGCCTATGGATGAACAAGACCCCAATCGATCGAGTCGGTTGGGGCTGGATGAACAGGACCCCGTGGAGGGCTGGATGAACAGGACCACCCCATGGAGGGAAGGATGAAAAGTAGACGGTGGAGGGCAGGATGAATAGTAGCCTGTGGAGGGGTGGTTGAACAGGAGCCCGTGGAGAGGGCTGGTTGAACAGTAGCCGGTGGAGTAGCGTGCGGTGGAGGCTGGATGAACAGGAGCCCGTGGATGAACAGTCGCAGGTGGAGGCTGGAGGAGGCCGACGGTGGATGAACAGTAGCTCGTGGAGGCTGGAGGGGGTCGACGGTGGAGATGAACAGTATCCCGTGGAGTCCCGTTTTGCGGTACGCCACACCCCTCCCGATGAACAGGACCCCCGTTTCGACCGTAGCGCTCCAATACAAGTATGTTTCGTCCGTTTTGCGGTATGGCACACCCCTCCCGATCAACAGGACCCTCGGTTCGACCGTAGGAGGTCCGTTTCCTCCGTTTTGCAGTACACCAGACCCCTCCCGATGAACAGGATCCCGTTTCGAATGTGGCCGGTCGAACACAAGGCCGTTTCCTCCGTTCTACGGTATGCCAGGCCTCCTTTCCATCGCCTGTTCCGTCCAAGCCCTCCCGATTAACACGACGCATTCCGTTGCCTCCCCATGAACACGACGACGACGCTGTTTCTCCATTTTGACCCAGCCATGTACACAAGCCCTGGCCGTACGTATGCGCGAGTAGGCGTTCGAGACCCCGCCCGTATGTACACATACATGGCCGTATTTTCTGTCTTGCACCCTGGCTGATGTATGTACGTGTAAATGCTACGTGCGCGCCTCTACTACGACACGTGCGCGCCTCTACTATGACACGTGCGCGCCTCTACATCGACCAGTATGTATGTACACGTTCGCGACCAGAATGACAACGCTACGTACGCTTCGACCAGGTGGGTCCCGACTGTCAGGCACTTCCTTGCCTGCGAAGATGTAGCTGGTCGGTCCCTGCAGTCAGGGGGTGAATCGTTTTTTTTTTTGCCCAGACGCACTTCCTTGCGTGTGAAGATGTAGCTAGTGGGTCCCAGAAGTTAGGGGGAAACATTTTGTTCGTGAAATACGGTGGCCCGTCCGGTGGGTCCCGCTGTCAGGTGGAGGAATAATTATTTTGCACGTAATAAGGAGGCACTTGCTTGCTACGGCCGTGGACCTAGCTGTCAGCCTCTCCACGTACAGTCCAAGTCCTATGGAAGCCGTTCCTTGACCACGTTGATCACGCCGTGCCGAGAGCACCAGGGCGGTGGACGACGGCGAGGCTTAGGAAGGGGACGACGCGGAGCCGGGGAAGACACGGCAGTGGATGCAAACGCGTAGAGGAGTACGAGGGTTCACTGATTCGCTGCGGTGTGAGGCTGCCGTCGCCGTAGAATAACAAGGGGTGTGGGTGAGTAGAGGGATGGCCTGGCCAGCTGTTGGAGTAGTAGGGGGCAGTGAGGCCTCCGCCACATCGCAGCCGGCCACGGGAGGCAGGAGCACGAGGCACGACCGGTGCTGGTTTGGGTGGCTGGAGCAAGAAGACCAGAGGTTGAAGAAGCACTAAGGTCGTTGGATGGACATCGTACGGTCACTGGACCTAGAATCGTGCATATTGACTAAGTTGACAAAGTCCTCCGTCCCCGTCAACTTAGTAGGCCCACAAGTCAGCCTCCCACCAAGGTGTGTCCCAGCTAGCAGGGGGTATTCATTTTTTTAGCGTAATAAGGAGGCACTTCCTTGCGTGCGAAGATATAGCTGGTGGGTCCGAGCTGTCAGTGGCGGTAACGTTTCTTTCGCGAAATACAGAGGCCCTTTCGGTGGGTCCCTGATGTCAGGTGGAGGAATCATTATTTTGCGCATAATAAGGAGGCATTTCCTTGCGTGCGGCCGTGGACCCAGCTATCGGCCTCTCCACGTATAGTCCACTTCAGATGCATGTCGGTTGTTGACCACGTTGACCAGGCCGCGTCGAGAGCACCAGGGCGGTGGACGACGGCGAGGCCTAGGAAGGGAACGACATGGAGGCAGGGAAGAATCGGCAGTTGTTTCCCATGCGGAGGGGAGTACGACTATACAAGGGTTTACTGGTTCGTCTGCCGTCGCCGGAGAATAACAACAGGTGTGGGTGAGTAGAGGGATGGCTAGGCCAGCGATGGGAGTACGATGGGGCGGTGAGGCCTGCGCGGCAGCAGAGCCAGCCGCGGGGAGGAGGGAGCAGGCAGTCCCGCCGGCGCCTGTTTGAGCGGCTGGAGCAAGAAGAGCAGAGATTGAAGAAGCACGACGGCCGTTGGATGGCCATCCAACAGTCACTGCTTGTGCGTCAACCTTTTTTAGGAAAGCCTCAAATCTGTGGAAAACAGCATACAGCCCATCTGCCATTATTTCTAATAATTTACAGCCCATTTGCTAATTATTAGGGTTTTTTTGCAGCCCATATTTTTTTGTTAGCATTACAGCCCATATTGTGGCCACGGTTAAAAAATCATACGAAATTTTGCATATTTCGGTGCGGTCCGAACTGTTTTTAATCCCAAAATTTCGACTCACATTCAAATTGATTTTAAAAATAAATGTATATCAATATAAAATCCAACAAATTCTCCACGCATAAAAATTAATGTAATTTCAAATCTCGAAATGAAGAAAAGATATTTGAAACTAATTGCCGGTTTGATGTGTTTTAAAAATGTACAGCCCATTTCTCATTACTGATGGGCCATTTTCTCGGCCAACTGAATGAAAGCTCTCCTCGTCTTGAAAGATTTGCAGCCCAACAGGCCTGACAAAGCGACTTACTTGGCAAATCACAAAAAAACTGGGTTGCGGCCGTGGACCCAGCTGTCAGCCTCTCCACGTACAGTACTCTTCTGATGGAATGTCGTTGACCATGTTGACCACGCCGCGTCAAGAGAACCAAGGCGGTGGACGAAAGCAAGGCCTAGGAAGGGGACGACGCGGAGCCGGGGAAGACGGGGCAGTGGATGCCCACGCGGAGAGGAGTAAGAGGGTTCACTGGTTCGGCTGCGGTGTGAGGCTGCCGTCGCCGCAGGGCCTGGCTAGCGGTGGGAGTAGTAGGGGGCGATGAGGCCTCATCGGCAGAACAGCCGGCCACTGGAGGCAGGAGCAGGCGGTCTCTCCGGCGCTGGTTTGGGCGGCTGGTGCAAGAAGAGCAGCGATTGAAGAAGCAGCAGGACCGTTCGATTCAAATCCAACGGTTACTGCTGCTAGAATCGTTTGTTGACTAAGTTGACAAGCCCTGCGTACGCGTCAACTTAGTAGGCCCACAGGTCAGCCTCCCAACCGGTGCACCCAAGATATCAGTGGGAGGAATCATTTTTTTCGTGTAATAAGGAGGCAGTTGATTGCGTGCGGCCAGGCCAGCGGAGGGAGTAGGGTGGGCCGGGGAAGCCTGCGCGGCATCACAACGGGCCACAAGAGGAGCGAGCAGGCAGTCCCGCCGGCGCTAGTTTAGGCGGCTGGAGCAGGAAGATCAGAGATTGAAGAAGCACGTCGGCCGTTGGATGGACATCCAACACTAACTGCTGCTAGAATCGTGTGTTCACTGACAAAGCCTTGCGTAAACAAGTCAGCCTTGAAATATGTGGCGTGCACAGCCCATTTGCTATTATTTTTATAATTTTTACTCATTTTCTAATTCATATGGAATTTATTGCAGCCCATTTTCCATTTTTAGAATTGCTGGCCATTTTCTGGTCAGTACCAGGGTCAAAAAATTAACTAAATATGTGGGAAATTTTGAAAATTCGCAAATTTTTGCTGGGGAACGAAATATTCTTAATCCAAAAATTAATAGCCATACTAAAACAAATTTAAAAATAAATTAGTACTATGTCATGTTAAATCCAAAGAAATGCGTATAATATATCAGTGAAGAACAAAAACAAAAAAAGAAACTTATATCCCATTTGCTATAATTTTTTTGGAATTTTCAACTCCTTTTGATATTACTTTTAACAGACATTGACCATACTCTTAAGCCAGGCCGGAATGCATCCCTCCTCGTCTTGAAAGATTTGCAGCCCAGTAATTCAGAGAAAACAAATAGGCCTAGCTTGGGTATTCTTCAAAAAGAAATACTAGGCTACCTATTTTCCCAAAGAACTGGTGCATGAGCATTTAGCTTTATTTATTTATTTATTTATTTACTTATTTATGTTTAGGGGACCATGAGCATGTACCTGGGCCGGATTCATGTGAGAGCCTCCCTTCCGGTTAATTATGGGCTTCTCTATTGGGCCTTCATTAGTGGGCTGCATGTTATCAACAAGTGGAAAATGTGTTCCGAGTTTCAAAAAAATGTGCTCTGTATGATAAATAGTACGCGCTACATACAGTACGGGGCACTAAAGGATCGAACCGTGCAACGACTTCTAAAACATTGTGTTTGTCGTTCTAACAACACATTTATTCAACCAACAGACGAAATATACCACTGATTGTACATTGAAAACAGCAGCAGCAGCAACCAGGGCTGGGGGTGCAACAGAAGCAGTAAGCAGGCCAGAAGAGCGAAGACGCAGCTCTCTCTTCCAAACCAAACATCAGCCATCATTACAAAAGCGCTACCAAAAAATAACAAGTGTATGCATCAAACTAAATAAAGATCCTACTACACCAAGTGTACGCATCTAACTAACTGGCTCAGTTAGACGTTACTAATTTTTTTCGAAACGGAGGCAAAAGAATTGCCTCGTCGATTAATTAAGAAGAAGAGAATTGCCTGGTTAATCTACGGAAAACGGGCTAAAACCAAAGACGTTACTATTTATTAAGCTGAAGTGGAGTCGCAGATGGAGAGGAGTGGGAAACTTCACTGGTTCGGGTGCGCGGCAGCACAGCCGCGGTGGTTAGAAGGGAAAACATAAATTGGACACAGCATTACTTTTATAAGAGACCTGCGTTTTATACCCCACAGTAGGCATACTAACAAGTTCACACACAAATACAACAGAAAAGGTAAACATTCATATCAAACTCAGGTTCACAGGACACGTTCATATCCATAGCCAACATTCACAATCAACAACTCAAAAGATTCATATATACACAAGCTTAGCATATCTATGCATCCAAATGATTGATAGATCACACAACAATATTCATACATAATTTACAAAAAGATTCAGATATACGCATGTTTAGTATGTTTATGCATCCAAATGATTAAGATCACAGCCAATATGATCCATGGACGAACTTTAATTACCTAGGGTACAGACTGGTAAGTGGTGTTCAATCGGAGGTACTTCTTGCTAAAATTAGTTATTGTACGAGTAAACTTTCGAGTACATAAGAGGTAGCACTGACAATCTGAACTTTGCTTGTAGGTTTATCCTCAAATAGTGGCCTCATGCCCAGGGAGGTTTGAGCAAGTTGGCCACTACTTTCATCCAACCAGTTTACTGGGTTATCTTGGTCCTGTATCTCGCCAAAATTCTACATTGAAGACGAGAAAGGAGGCGGTTGAGAAAATGAACCATCCAAATTTTTTGTTCAGTTCAACTGAAATGGAGCATCCTTGGCCAGCAGACTGATTAAGTGCCAGATGAATATATGCATCAACCAACTTGTCTGGAATCTTTAGACTCCATGCCATATAGTTCGCTACCATATGTGTCGATAACCAAAAGGCACAAGTTGGGACCAAAGACTGGACTGCGTTTTTCTAGGCTATGCACCAAGCAATATTTTTGGCGTTCACTCTCCTAACACTTGGAGTTTGACAATTGGTTGATGCCGGTTGATACTCAAATGAATATAGGCACTTCTTGTCAACATCGATGCTTGTCTGAGTGAACTTTGGAGTACATAGCAGCAGCATAAGTACCTGTCCATCTGATCATTTTGTGCAGTTCTACTGAAATCACCCGATGTAATGATTTGCCTGCGAGTTTAGGCTCCAAATTACTCCTTTATGAAATCGGCAAACAGTAGCACAATACCAAATTACCAATACATATGACAGGCACAATAATCAGGATAAAGACCAGTACCAACCTGTGTGAGGTAGCATATCAATTACTATTTCCTTTGAATGGAAGCCGAGATAAGCCAAGCGACTGACAGCAAAGGAAGAAAGCATGCGGAGTTTAGCAACTGATAGGAAAGGACGGAAGCTGTCGAGGCAATGAAGCACCCAAAGTTTTTGTGCAGTTCCACCAAAATCAAGCATCCCTGTTGGCACATATATTGAGAGAGTGAGATTACTGTAATAGTGGGACTAGTTTATGAAACATACACTAACAAATAGAAGCACCCTCATTATCTTAATGGGTAAAGTTAGCAACATAGTAGTCTTGCTTAAAGAGAGGTATTAGTTTATTTAATCAGTGCCAATTAACTCAACTCAACACTCAAAGCATTGCCGTTTATCATAGGTTGCAAAACTTTAACATGCAAAGATAAAGGAGTTTCTCATGACAGTAGCACGATACAAATAGAGATGACAGCAAACTAATATGGATGAAGGCCTTAGGCCCGTACCAACCTGAGAAAAAAAGCTTATTCATGTAGTCTATAAGAGATGATAAAGCACTCACTGGAATCACACAATAGTATATATTTTTGTGCACTTCAAATGCATGGTTGAAATCACTCTTGTTTACCAGTGCTGAGATTATATCGAAAGATTATCAAGAACTTCTAGCAGAGTTAAAGCACTAGTTGGGATACAGTTCATTGTATTGTCTTGTGTAGTTCCATTTAATGTATGATTGGCACAACATGATCCCTGTTTGCACAAGTAGGAACAAGGTGAAACCTTCATTAGCTTAGTGAGAAAGGATAGGAAGACATTAGCATATTACTCAACCAGTAGCATCAAATTCATGATGGACAATACGCAAAACATTGCCTCATTGAACCAATGGCAATAAATTGACATGCAAAACAATAGCACTATTATGTCATGACACTAATAATATTCCCTCCCTGCTCCACCACATGATTCACCTCCATAGACAAACATACACACGTACATGATTCAGCATAGGGTCCTACTAAAGATTTGTTTAACTCCAACAGGAAAATTAGGCAGTAATAAATTAGTGGTACTTAAGTACTCCTAATTAATTAAGTGAGACAGCAGAAGTGGAAGGGCTCCCTAGAGGATCGTCTCACATGTAAGGTAGTCGTTGCCGGAGCCCTTGAATGGCCTCAACTGAGGCCTCTGGCTTCAGCAAGATCGCCTTGGCACTGTTTATTCTTCTTCTTCCTCTTCATGCTCTGTTTCTCTTTCTCCTCACTAGTTGGTGAAACCAAGTACATGATTGGCCTTCTAATTCAGAATTGGTTTTGTCAGTGAGGGAGTACGAGTGTACTAGTAAAAACAGCATTATTTTCTCATGGCAGTCGGAAAATAGAGATGAACACATGCATTAAATATCATTCTTACCTAAAGGAAGGTTATGGCGCCAATATGGATGATGAGGATTGGAACACAGATCTCCCTTTGTGCAGTTCCACCAAAATGAACCAACTGTTCCATTCTGACATTCCAGTTAAACGGCACAAAAGTCACTTCTTTTAAGAAGAGTTTTGTGCAGTGCACCAAAAGGTCACAACAGCAACCACGTGAATTGGATATCCCTGTTTGCACAAAAAGGCACAGAGGAAACAGTCAGAGTCTCAAACAATTACAGGAAAAAACATTTGGCTAAACTTGTCATGGCTTATAACAGTGGGTGCACCAGCAGTCCAACACCATGTACGTAAACAGGGGCATAAAGTGGTGATTCATTTGTTGCCCCGAGAAACAAACATCCAAGAAACATATCTGGGTTGGTCCCATTTTTGTTCACTCTAGCCACCTACTCCTATGTGTGGATAGCAAATCTAGTCCTGGTCATACCACTCTGTACAGCGTTACCCCTATATTTCCCTTTTCAACCAAGAGACCGGTTGGATGACCAGTCTGTACTACTTTCACCCCCTTTCCTTCCTGTTTGTACCAAGTCCGATGTACACACAGGCGGAGCTATGTGTATGGCTGAGGGGGCTGTGGCCCCCCCAAACCTGGTAGCTTTTGTAAAGAATTTTTTTAAGATGGCATAGATTGAGAAAAATAGGGACTTTTACCCCTTCATAAAGCCATATTTTGCCATTGCCCCTCCCAATGATCCTGTGCTAACTCCGCCACTGGATGTACATACTAAATTCCCCCACCCCCACTTTATTTCTTGTTTGAACCAAGTACTCCCTCCGTCCGAAATTACTTGTCATCAAAACGGATCTGTCTAGAACTAAAATACATCTAGATACATCCATTTCAATGACAAGTATTTTCGGACGGAGGGAGTACAAGATTCGACTCCATGAAGTAGCTTTACCTCTAACAATAGAAGAAAAAAATATGTGACGTTGGACCATCCGATCGAGAGGGGATGAGAGGTAGAAAATGATGCACATGCAGCGACGTAGCGAGCTGGGGAAGTAGCGCTAAGGCGGTTTCGAACGAAGATATACCTGAAGGTCGTCGGGATGTGGATAGGTGGGCGGCGGGAGGCCGGATCCGCCCACAGGCAACGACGAAGGGATCGGAGGACCTCCCGCGCTGGCGCTCGGCCAGAGATAACGGTGCGGCCGGCAGTGGGTCTCCTCCCTCGCTGTCGACGACGGCCTAAACGCTGCCCCTCCTCCCCTTCACCGGTGGAGGGGGATACGTCCGGATCTGTAACCAGCGGTGAGGATAGAATGCCAGTGTTTTTTGAAGGGAGAAAGACGGTGTTACTACCCCTATCTTGTTTAAATCTGGAGAGGATGAGAGTGTGTGAATAGAGCAACCCTAGCAAGCAAGCGGGAGGCTCCGGCCTATATATATGTAGTGAGCAACCCTAGCAAGCAAGAAACCCCTATCTTCGTCAACTCGTACAAGACCGAGAAATTTCATTACTACAATGCCCTCTCCCTCGCGGACTGAGCTCCGGTGCCTTAACTGCACCTGCCTTTGGGTGCATGACAGGAGGGCCAACCATCTGTTGGGCCCACCTGTCATGGACGCAAAGGCAGGAGCAGTAAGTTGAAGCTTTCGCTATCCCTCTCGCACGAGGTGGACGGACATGCAGTAGTGCATTCGATACTGTAGAAGTAGGAGTAATCATTATTGTTCATCTTCTCGAAGAGGCGAAGAGCCAAGCGCAACCCGAACGTGGCAGTTGCGAACGCTCGCGTGGTGCGGTTCCTTGGAGTACTAGCCAGGCTCTTGCATGATACAAAATTGCTATTGTTTAACAATTAAACTCCATTATCCATTGGTTGATACTCATTCTGCATAGGTCCACGCGCTTAGCACCGTTTCCTCCTGGGGTCACCAATGTTTATTTGCTAATTAATAGTATTGCATGCAATGAACTAGCCATTGCAGGTCATTAAAAGCATGCACACCTCTCATCTCTTATTGGTTGATATGTCAAGAAACAAGAAACAAGGTAGAAGTTAATGCACCGCGCCTAAGTGTTTTGGGACTATTTGGTTTTCGTAAGGCTGGTCATAGTGGGGAGTAACTTAGACTAGTGTCATGCATATGACACTAGCCTAAATTACTACCTTCATAATGCAAAGTAACATAATAGTAGTATTTTAATGGCTTCATTTATTAGCTTGTAGACTCATCTTATCTTGAAAAGCACTATGTTACAGTAACATATTATGTTACCACCTCTCATTAATTACTTGCCACATAAGAAAAAAAATTCTTGGAGCACGCTATGTTACTAGCTAAGTTACTCCCACTATGGCTAGCCTAAGATGACTTACCTAGATGGAGGGAGTAGTATAGCCCTGTAAACCGGAAAGGAGTATTTGCCTTTCTAGAGATTTCAACAAGTGACTAGACTACACCGTGTGCAGTACTCCCTCCCTTCCGGTTTATAGGGCTCAAATCTCAAATCTCATGAGCCAAGGCATTTTGCGATTGGAGGAATGTATCTCGTACTTTACAAAACTACCCTAATTAAAATCATGCATTAATTACGTAGTTCTCTCGTTTTCCTCTCTGCCTTGGTCGTGGTGCACAATATTGAGCACTCCTATATGACTAGCCGCTCTATCTACAAGCGGTACATTTCAAAGCATCCGGGCCTGCGTTCCATCCACCAAATCACAGCGAGGTGCTACAGTCGAGACTCACCTGTAACCTCGGTGTGGCCGTCATGACCCGTCATATCACAAAACCCACTCCTTTACCAGCAGTGGTAAGGTGGCCTCCAAGTTGGACTAGACGAAGCAACCATCATTTTACTGGAACGCTCGTTCAAGCCCTTTCTTACCTTTCTCGCAGAAAACCTCACTCCAGGCTACTCACTTCTGCCATTTTTCTTCTGTACCGACGAAGGAAAGGTGGGCGAATCGGTTATGCTGCTATATTTTCATTCCAAGAATCTTCTTTTTGCGAAGCACCGACCGATTCTCACATCCTATTCTTTTCCCGTTTTCATTGCGCTTGTGGTTTCCTTTCGATTGCTTTTTGTTTGTCAGTTCATTGATGGATCCTGGAGCACTAGGCAAAGAGTTGCCGGCAGACAACCCACTGGAGACAGCGATCTCCAGGAAGCGAGCACCGACCAACGAGTTGACCATGTTGGCGGGCCAACCCATGGAGACGAAGAACTCCAAGAAACAAGCATTGGCCAAAGAGTTGAGGATGTTGGTGGACGAACTCCTCAAAGGAAGTTGGAAGAATGGCAAGGGCCCCACCGTGCCTACCCCAGGAACTCTGATTGCCACCTATGTGAGGCTCAAGACCGAGTTTGAGGAGATAGTTGCCGTTGAGAAGCAGTATTCCCCTGGCAAGGTGATGGCCCCCATCGAGGACAAGGAGATGGCCCCCGAAGGGATGAGATCCCCCGGCGAGCTGCACAAGGTAAAAAATAATGGCTTATTACCATAGTTGTGGTTTTTGATTATTTGCAATGTGCTTGCTAATATGTTAGGGTTGTGCAGGTGCCGGTGGACGTCCTTGATGATTCCGATGTCGTGGCCCGTCCTGTTGGCATCACCTCGGAGATCGATTCCGATGCCGCTGTCCATCCTGTGGACATCGCCCCAGAGATCGATTCCGATGTCGCGGTCAGTCCTGCGGACATCGCCCGAGAAATCGATTCCCATGCCGCTGTTCGTGCTGTGGTCATTGCCCGAGAGATCGATGACAAGAAATAGTTGGTCGGGCTAATCCTTCAGGGTAGTTTGCATTTCCCTGTGTTTAATTACCAGAACGATGCGTGTTATCAAACCATCTTAGGGCTAGTGCACTGTCTTGTGTGGGCGGATCTTGCTACTTTTGTTTAATAGTGAATCATGCGATGAATCATGCGAACCCTCTTCGAGTTATGGAAATAGATGTATCCTCACCAGCTTTTGATGTAATATATGGCATGATTAGATGTAAGTTTGAACTGTTTATCATATCAGCAGGGCTTGTTTGATGATTCTTGGTGTTAGTAGGCTAGCTACTGTGCAAGCTATAGTACTTGCAAAACACTCACCGAAGAGAAACGTTGGGGCTGATGAGCTTGTGGTACGCTTATACTTATCCCTCGTCGATCGACCAATAGCCCTAGCTCCTAAAATTGTAGGCTTACCGATCGATGACCTAGGCGGGCTAGTTTGGCCTAGTGGGTTTCAGTGATATGACGTGCAACACAAAATCATAGCAGTGCAGAGACGTACTCCCTCCGTTCCAAAATATATGACCTAGGCGGGCTAGTTTGCCCTAGTGGGTTTAGTGATATGACGTGGTACAATGCCATCCAGTCTTCACGTGTGGTAGCAGTATTGCGGGTACAGTAAGTTTTCTTGAAGAAGCGAAATTCAACAAAGTCATGATGGTTCCTTCGTCCGAACAACTTACAGTGGGAAAGGTTGGGCCTGCGATACGACCGGGGTAGACCAGGATAATTTTGTGCATGGCGGGTGGACCAGGATGGTCGACATCCCACATGTCGGCGAATGAAAGTATTCTTTCCGATATAGTGGACGAGCAACGAGTATTCATTGTTTATTTTTGATGAAAACTATTGTCTCCACTGTTACGATGGAGGAGTGTGAAACACGGCAGCCCAGTGAACTTGGCATGTGCACCACTCCTTCCTTCCTCATGTAATGCCTAGGTTACAGCTTTTTCTCACTTTCTCTCTATCTATTTCCTCTCAAATGTTTTTTACCTTTCTTTTTTTAAGACACAATTGTTTTTATGCCTTTTTAGAATTATTTTTTTATACCTAGGAGCACGTGTAGAGACGGGCTCTTGTAGAGCCCACCCCTTGACTTTGTCAATGCCTCTCTCTCCTCCACATAAGGAGTACTACTTGCTACGCATGCATGCGGCGGGCAGCTGGCGTCTTAGGGGCCAGGGCGGTGAGAGCAGGCTCCGGAAGCAGTCCGGACTCTAGCATAATTTTGGTTTTTACAGTATTTCTTTCTCCATTGACAGGTAGGCCCGCATAGATAGATAAAGAACACGAGCTAATGAGGCGCATGCGGACTGTTTGACTGGTCAACCAGACAAATACGGAGCTATAGCTGAGCCAGTGACCATATAATCACCATATCTCGTATACAATGATCAAAGTGAGCTATCAAGACAAGTTCGATGACCGCCAATGCATTTTACTCGGTAATAAATGACCGTGATTGAAGAGGAATCCAAATTTGCTTCGTCTTCTGTCCTTGAGCTCTTGACAAACCAATGCACTATACGGTTGTCTGGCCACTCCACCCCAGAGCTCTCACCAAGCGTCGTTCATGCCACCGCGCCGCACACTAACTGGTAAGGCAGCGATGGCATCCCGCCGCGCCGAGTTCCTTGCCGCCCACGACCGCACACAAAATGGTAGGGAAGCGATGGCATCCCGCCGTACCGAGTTCATCGCCGCTCGCGACCTCACAACTATGTGGGAGGAATTTGAAGATGCCAAGGCCGAATGGGCGGTAGAGCAAGAGGCGGCCAAAGCCGCACAGAGGGAGCGGAAAAGTCAGAAAGCACTCAAGAAAAGAGAGGCCCGCCGCCGCAAGAAAGAAAAGGACGTACGCACTGCTGCGGAGAGGTCGGCGGAGATCCAAGCACGGTGGGGTGTCGCCGACAAATCCGGGAAGGAGAACAACGGTGTCTGGCCAGCATGTGAGAAGTAGTAGTACTAGTAGTTAGTGTGTGTGTGTGTGTGTGTCTGAGTACGAGCATGTACCAGTACTAATAGTTACTACTGTAGTTTTTAGAGCAAATTACTAGTACATTGGCCTAGACTAAATGGAAAAATTCCTATCCTAAGCATCAAATGGCATATCTTTCTCTATAGGAATTGAGATGCATGTCATCTCACTTCCTATGATTTTCATATTCCTATCCTATGAACGAAAGGAGGCCTCTGTTGGAGTAACTACTATAGCTAGCGGTACTGCTGGTACAGTAGTTTTCTTCAAGAAGTGGAATTCAACGAAGTCATGATGGTTCCTTCGTCCAAGCAACTTCAAAGTGGGAAGTGGGCCTGCGATTTGACGGCTCATTAGTCATTGTTACTGCGGCGCGACAACCTGGGTGACTCCCTTGGAGTTCTGCGTGCATGGCAAGTGGACCAGGATGGTCGACGTCCCACATGTTGGCGTACGGAAGTATTCTTTCCGATATCGAGGAGCAAGGAAACCGCGTGGTATAGTATCACTGCTGATTGGTTCGCAAAAAAATAGTATCACTGCCGATTTATAATTATTTTTTATTTCTGATGAATGCTAGCGTTTCAACTCTTACGACGAAGGGTGCCAAACACGGCACGTGCTGGATGTCCCACACGTCAGCGAAAGGAGTGGGACATGAACAGCGTGGTAGAGCCCAGCGTAAAAAAACAGCATGGTAGAGCGTCTCCACTTGTTCCACTTCTGGGTCGGAGACCACACGTAGTAGTACTTAGTGGTATGAACGATACAAAGTGCGACCTGGAGACAAAGACACGTCTAGTTGGAAGGTCTCGGGGCATACACGTAAACAAATATAAAAGTTAATATGTGCCACCAACTAATATAGTAGTAGTAGAGTACTTAGGCACGTACTCCATAACATCACCGTGCATTGCACGTACAACATTTAGTGGTAGTACGTAGTAAGAGACAAATGCCGCCCAAGAGTTCCCTTCTCGACCTACTTTTGGGTGTTTGGTAGAGTGTATGGAGGGTGCATGAGTCCACACTAGTTTAGCACAAATACACTAGAAGCATGCATGAAGAGGGGTGTTGAGTTGAGCATGCATGAAGAGGGAACAACTATGCTGAGACGAGAACGCAACCAAACACACCCTATATGCCACGCATGTTCATACCATTTGTGCCTTTATACTTCACTTACTGCGCTACATTACTCAGGTTCCTACATCCACTCCTGGGTACATGTTCGTCTCGTAGTTCCAGTCCCACGTGTTCTTCATATAGATGGAACTATCCTTGCATAACACGTGCACCTTGATGCTAGATGTCTCGCGTGTTGGCAAAAGGATGAACAAAGCTCATGTAAAAAATAGAGTGGAAGAACATAGATTCCGGACGACCGAGAAGGAGCAAGGAACCTCGTGGTGGAGCGGCTGCACTCATAATATTTAATATTATTTAGCGATATAAAATTAACCAATCATCTCCACGGTGGACTGGAAGAGTACGAAACACGGCAGCCCAGTGTAGTATCATACTAGTACATGGCTAACCCACGCTACCACCATATTTCTTGGCTTTCGTGCGACACCTATCTCTAGTAATCCAGCAGCCTGTATCGCTTCTCCCTCCTCGTCTCTATCAAAGTGCGGCGGGCTGGCGTTTCTGCCGTCTATTGAGGTCGGTTAAATATCACATGTTAGCGACATGCCAAGAGCATTCTAAAAAATTCCTTTCACGTTCCGTTTTCAAAAAGAAAAAATCCTTTCACGTACGAATTTGCCTGTATGCTTTGAGCAACTTGCATGTCCTATACTGCTCCTGTTTGATACTCTAACTTAGCTAGAGGTTAGACTAACTCATGACTAACCCTGAACTAACTGTAGCCAAAGAGGTGTTTGGGTGACAGGGTTAGATTGACAATAAATGCACTCCATGGAGAGAGAAAAGTGATTTTTCAGTGGTCCCAATGAGAACTATCTCCAGTTAGCACCTCTTGGGTGGGATAGTTTTTTTTGGTGGGTTCGGTGCAACTTGCTCGAGTTTAAACCCTCATGCTTGGATAGTTTAGGGATATTTGAGCCCCAACTAGCTCAAACTAACTCTAACCCATGGGTCCAAATAGGGCCTATGGCTAGTCTCGACGCGGAGCAGTCGCATGCACCGGGAAGCGGCACTCTCTCGGCTGTCGCGCCACTTCAAAGCCGGCGCCAGTGAGAGGTCGCCTCCGCTTTGGCCGGGAATTAATGTGGCACTAACGCTCCAGGGGGACTCTGACCGTTTCACGCGGGAAGCGCGCGCTAGCAAGGGAGTATAGGTTTTGAACCGTTTCAGGTATAGTACTGGTAGTTTGCAAAACTACTCAATTATTGCACTCGGTTTCCAAAGAAATTGTGGTAAAAAACATTACTCCACAGCCCGATTCCCTTCTCCTTCCTCTTCCACCGCCCGCGCACGTCCGCGGGAAGCGACCGGTCAACCCTTATACTCCCTCCGGTCCTTTTTACTCTGCATGTTAGAATTCTCTGAAGTCAAACTTCACAAATTTTGACCGTATTTATATGAAAAAATATCAATATCTGTCATGCTAAATTTATACAATATGAAACTTTAAGTCATCACACATCTATTGGTATTGATTTCAGATTGTGAATGTTGATACTTTTTTCTATAAACTTGGTCAAACTTTACGAGGCTTGACTTCAGTCAAATCTTATATGCGAACTAAAAAGGACCGGAGGGAGTATAGGAGTGCTAGCACAAAAAGATGCATGCATGACCACTAAAATTTCCATATTAAAGCGCCGCTCCGGCGGGAGTATGGTGTATGTTGTTACTTTCGGCCGGCCCATGGCTACCGGGCGACGGCGACCAGAGAAGAGGCGGCGGGAGGGGAATGAATGCAGCTACTGTTTGGGTTCGCCTTCCGGCTTAAATAAATGCGCAGCATCACGTGTACCCGCGGGTGCACAAATTGTAACATACGTGTCTGCTTAAGTGGGCGTCACGTAACTGGTGTGTGTGTGTGTGAGAGAGAGAGAGAGATTCTGAGAGACAGAGTGCGTGTGTGCGACTCTACTCTTCGGACATGTACTCAACCTTTTGCATCGGGATATAAGTATAATGGTATTTACTTTAGCTAGTGATTTATGTGGCCATGTTAATGTGGTTGTGTTAAAAAAATGTCACTTCCTGCTCGTGATTTGCGTTATATAATTACAAGCAAGATTCTCGTGCATTGCACGGAACATCAATATGCATTTTTTTACAGAACACCTATTGTGATTGACCCATGCAAGAGTAATCCCATGTGTAAAAACTAGTGATATCTCAAGAATTTTATCGGAAAACTGGTATCTCGAGAATGTCATCGAAAAAATGAAAGATGAGAGATAAGGCGAGGAGGAGTGGAGTGTGCTGGTGACTGGTGGTCGGAATGGGTGGAGGCATGGGGATGGACGGCGCCGGCAGGCGGCAGCGGCCACCATGCATGCTAGATTGTTCCAGAGACTTATTCCTTTTTTAATTGCTGAGCAATGAGGTTGCGAGAGATAATGATGTGGAGAGAGGTGCCGGTATCTTTTGTAAAATTATCATAGTTTGCTTTCTATCCTCAGATATAGATCATACGGTCTGTATTACAAGATGGCAGGCACACCATCACCACCAACTCGTTTTTTTATAAGGGTACAGATGATAAGTTTGCTGACTACTAAAGTAAAGTGGAATTTGTCCATGTTATGCAAGTAAATAAAGGTGATTGTTTATCATACGGGTCAGGTTGGATGAAGGGTGGTAGGAACAAATGCTCCGCCTAGAGCATGTGTGTGTGAGATGGAGTCTTAGTGTGTGTGTGTGTGAGAGAGAGAGAGGAGAGAGAGAGAGATGGAGTCTTAGTTTGTGTGTGTGAGAGAGAGGGAGAGAGATGGAGTCTTAGTGTGTGTGCGTGTGGGGGGGCGTGCGTGCTTGCGTGTGTGTGTGTTTGTGTGTGTGAGAGAGAGAGAGATGGAGTCTTAGTGTGTGTGCGTTGGGGGGTGCGTGCGTGTGTGTGTGTGTGTGTCGCGGGGTCCTCTGTGGCGGATATAATTTAAGTGTGCATGGCTTTCATCATAGAGAGGTGATGTGTATGGCAGAGGCCACCAACGATGGGGTGCGAGAGAGAAAATGCCCGTAGAGAGGGGAGAGAAAGTGTGTGCGCGTGAGAGGAGTCGACTTCGAGAGAACGTGTTTGTTCGAGAGACACCGAGGAAGACTACTATATATCGATGGTGCATGTAGGCGGGAATTAAACTAAGGGATGGTCTTATTGGTTTCAGGGATATAGGGGAAGAGTGAGAGGCGGGGGTAGCTAGAAGGAGATTGTTAAGTGTGAGTGTGTCTTTTACCCATCCAGGTGGAAGTTATGTGCACAAAAGAGGAGAACGATTCGATGTGGCGTTAGGATTGAGGGTAATTAACTACGTATGGAGACATAGAGACCTTGAACGTGCATGTGTGAGAGGTATACATGTATACGTGGGATGTGTGTGTGCGCGCGCATGATCGAGATAAAAGAAAGAAGACATAAGTCATAAGATCAATGACATGGGAGAGACGGATCGGTATGACAATATGCATGCATGTGAGAATGCATGGAAGAAGTCCCGACAATTGAGCATGTGTTTTTGTCTTTAAGAGATAGTGGCGTGGGCTGGAGCATGCATCTATGGCGAGCAGAGGGAGTGAGGCGCAACGATTGTGCAAAAGAGACCAACCTATAAATGCATATGTATGGAGAGACATATATAGTGTGGGTGATAGGAAGCAAGACTCCATGCGAGAAAGAAATGTTGACGGAGAAACTACAGATAGATACAGAGATGGAGATGCTAGCTAGAGGGACATCCGCTAGTTTAGGTGTTGGAGATGACCGTCAGGTGGTTCAAAGGGTGAAGTTATATATGTGTGTGAGAGGGCACTTGACTGCATGTAGAGAGAAACATATGTAGTGTGCGTGATAGGAATCAAGAGTGAGAGCGAGAAAGAAGGTTGATGGAGAAACGGATAAATAGAAAGATAAAGATGCTAGCTAGTGTGCGTTAGAGATAGGAGTCGAGTGGATCAGAAGGCTGGGTTATGTGTGTGGGTGTGAGAGAGATAGAGAGAGGGTGCGTGTGAGTCACATACAAACAGATATCAGAGAGAAATGAGATCCAGAGAGACGAAGTTTTGTGTCTGCGAGAGAGAAAGATATTTCACAAGGATAGTGATAGCTAGAGAGACATACGAGGGAACGCAAGATATCTCTAGGGAGAGAGGGTGTGTGTGAGCGACATACAAGAGAACAATGGAGAAATATGAGACCCTGGGAGACAGAGTTTGTGTTTGTGTGTGAGAAAGAGATATTGATGAGGAAGAGTCGTAGGTTCTCATATCTAAGGAGCGAAAGACATCTCTATATGAGGGGTGTGCGAGTGGCACACATGGGAATAGTAGAGAGAAATGAGACCCCGGGAGACAAAGTTTTGTCTTTGTGTGAGATAAAGATATTCCACATGGAGAATCATAGTTAGAGACACATAGAAGGGAGCGAGATATACTTAGAGAGAGATAGAGTGATGAAGGTCGAGGGAGAGAGTACCGTCAGTGTGTTATGAAGATAAAAGATCATTGTCGACATACATGTAGCACGAGAGATACCTGAGAGACGATGAACGCGTATAGGTCCAGAGAGATAGTCCTATATAAGCATGAGTGATAGCTATATGAGACGAATATCTGGATTAAAGGGGATTCAAATATTTAAACTGGAGATCACGACATCGATAATATCATAACGCAAATTGGTGTATCAAACATGCATATTCATTTGAATTTGGGCACATGTGTAATGTTATATAGTTTATCAATATTGGTGATCCATAGATTCTTCAATTACAAACAATGCATGGTTTATATGCAATTAATGTCTAAACAGGATTACACTATATGTTGCGTGTGTGAAACACATTATACATGTTTGAGAAGTAAAAAAAACCCGCATGAAACACACATTAATTGGAGACAGTTAGCGAGGAATGCATACATTGGATTTCAACATAAAGTGGTTTCAAATATTTGAAAATCCAAATTGATGGATACAACCTTATGAATCTGAGATCATGCCATTTGTAAACCATATTTATGTATAAATGGTGTTGTGCTTTTGAAAGTATATATAAAAAATTATGTATATAGAATGTAATTCCAATTGAAAATGGATCCCGCCCGAAAAAATAGAATACAAACGGGATTCGAATTGAGTTGGCACGGTAAACGTGCACTCTGCAAAATTTGAACGAAGCGGGGAAAGTCGCAGTAGCCGCCCGGAACCAAAATCTGCGAGATGGAAATCACTGCTGCCTATCCCTGCCACGCAAAGCCTATATGATGGATTTCTATAGGTTTCGATAGGGGTAGGTTTGTAATTTCACCCAAACATGACATAACCGCCTCTCACCCGGATTCATACACGGTGGGCGCCAAAACACAGTGTGTCCTCGGCCAAATCGACTCCCTCCCCGATTCATATTCATACACGGTGGGCGCCAAAAACAAACTCTCGACGGCAAATATTCGGTGTATGCGAGATTACCGTCCTATCCCCGGCCGACTAGTGTTGCTGTGATGTAGTAGAAATTTGGAACGGGGCTAAGTTTGTAAATTTCCTCGCATTTGAGACAAGCGCGCCCTGAATACATGGTTCCCCCCTTCCTCTCTACCTCCCTTTTCCCCATTCGTACGCCGTGGGCGCCAAAACACCCTCTCCACCCCACCCTCCTCCGTCCACCGCCGTCCGCCACCCCATCCACCGCCGTCCTCCTCCACCATGCCGGAGCTGATACCCTGACGCCGCCGTCCATTACAAGAGATCGGCCTCTCTCATCCACGTCTTCGGACCGGGATCCTTGCATCCCGTCCTCTTGCTTCATCCTCGCCGTCGTCCACCTTGCTGGCGCCGCTCCTACGACCGTCTCGTCCACCGCGCCCCGCCGCCACCGTCTACCCTCCTAGATCTGCTTCCACGCTACCGACAACCATCGCTACCGCAGCACCGTCAAATTCTCAGCAGATGCCTACACAGCGCCGCACCAGAGGCGGTACTCTTTCGTATCTGCTCAACTTATTTATCGCAGCAAGAAAATAGATCGCCACTGCTTTACTCTGATTTCTTGTCTTGGTTGCGAAGTTCCCTTTATCCGGTTTGCACCTTCAGATCCGACATGGCACGCTCAACACCATACTCGCAATGCTTATGGTTTTCCCCTTTTATATTCCACACTAGTTAAATCACAGTAGACTAAATTTCAAAACTGGGTCAGTCGATTTTTCAGAGCTCGACGGAGTTCGCCGGTGCGATCGAAGGGGCTCGGGTGGTTGTGGGGCCTCGCCGAACAAAGAAAACTCGACGCGGGTGGGGGTTGGGGTGGGGATGGCGGAGGAACACAGGCGGTGGGGGCCGGTGGTCCGGCCAGTGGCCCGTGCGGTGTTCTGTATGGGAAGAATCAGAGACGAGGAAGAAGAAGGGTTAGGAGACGTAGGATCTTCATCCAACCGCCTGAAATGGTCGAGAGACAGCTAGGAGTTGCATTCTTAATGTGCTCTGGTTCATCATGTGTGGGCACTGTGCAACCAACATTTTATTATCCAAAATCTGCTTGCTCTTCTTTACCATGTTCCTCTTCCGTTCTTCTTTAGTATGTACTCTCTCCGTTCCTAAATACAAGTCTTTGTATAGATTCCACCATGGACTACATATGGAGCAAAATGAGTGAATCTACACTCTAAAATGTACCTGGATACATCTGTATGTGATCCATGGTGGAAATCTCTACCAAGACGTATATTTTGGAATGGAGGGAGTATGATAGTAGTACAGTATGTTCCTTGTACTGAAGATGAGCAGGGAAATTTGCAGTGTAGAGGTCTATACGGTCGGTTGTGATGGACACTTTGAGCCTCTTTGATTCGTAGGATCTTGTAAACATAGGAATAGGATTTGTAGTGGCCTGCCCACTTGAATCCTATAAGAATACCAAGGAAATGCGGGGAGTTGTGTCGCCTTTGAGAGTTACATTGATATTAACAGTACCGCACCTTCACTTGAAGAGAGCTGGTATCCGAAGCCTTTCTAGCCGTACCGGTAATACTATCACATATATTCCAGCAAGTTCCACTTTGCTGATTTTACTCTGATGCTTAAGGTTTTCCCATTATATCTACACTATGATCTGTGTAGCTGCTTTGTGTCGCACTAGCAGCAGTCCACTCTTGAAGCTAAACACTGCAATGACTTACAAAATTGGCACCAAGGCATTGAGTGCCATTCTGGATGCAATGAAACTCATACGCTCCACACCTGTTGATTCTTGTTCAGAATATCATCCTAATGACTATTCTAACCTCGAGGAGTCAAAGGCAGATGGCCTGTCCTGTTCACCCATCAAGGTGCCTGTTCTAATTTGGCAATGTTTTATTGATTTCGGGTATCTTGCATATGTTGTCTTGCATTTCTTCTACTTTTTTGCACCGCCATCTGCTTAGTTTACTCATCATATATGTCGAGATGCCATGCCCATCCATTATCAATACATATTCCATCTGTCATCATACCATGTTTTTCCACTCAAATGTTGTTCTTGTGCATCATACATCAAAAAGGAAGAGGGTGATTGCCGAACCTGAAGGAGCACCAGCAAAGTCCTTGAAAAACATGGTGGTGCCGGAGAAATCAGACAGCACCCCACTTATATTGGATGTACAACCAATGACACAAAACGTAGGGCCGACTCCAGCAGACTGTACCCATACTTCACTGGCCACACCACTAGCCCCACCACACAGGACCTGCACTCCAGCAAAAGGTATACCGATTTCATTTGCCATAGCACCAGCTGTACCATAGAAAAATCCCAATCCAGCAAAAAGTACAGCAAGTCCACCAGCCGAAGACCTATCCCAACTGCAGAGACGGCCAATTCCTACAGATTGGAACCCCATTCCATTTATTCCCAGTTTAAAAGACAATGCTTTCAATGTTGTTAGGGACTACGTGCATATATTCCCATCATGGGAAGATTATTGTGAAGACAAACACCATTTTCACATCTTCCTGTCCAACTTACGTGTAAGTGCTATTATTCATGGCTATTATTTTCCTGTTTTCTACTGATTGAACACATCAATGATTTACATTACATTGTTGTAACTAGGCGAGGGTCAATCTGGATAGTCATGACGAGCAAAGCTTGCTTGTGCTTTTCAAGGAAGCATTGCAGTAGTATCGGTGTTACCTGAGGAAATCACACTTTGATGGCAAGTCTATAAACGAATTTCTGGTCAAGTCTCATGTGCTAAATTTAGAAGACATTGAATGGCAAAACCTTATTATGCACTGGTCTCGTTCCCAGGATGAGGTACTGTCTATGAAATCACATGACAATTTGAACTTCTGCTTTTCCGCATGTGCCTTACAGATCTTTTTTGCAGGAAATCTGCTCGAAGAAGAATTCCGGTTTGACAAGAACGATAGGATATCTCAAATATGCTGCCCGCTGCTTTGCTCTTGTTAGTACCTGTTGTCATGTATCACTGTACTTGCATACATACCTGGTTCATTATGTGACAGTAGTATGCATGATAGCTTTCTTATCAATTGTTCGCTCCAAATTATCTGATCTGTATGAATGGTTACATTAGTGTAGAATATATCCAATGCCAATGTTTCTTTTAGCTCTGCATTGTTCTTATAAGTACATGTTGTCCTTTATCAGTGTACTTATAATGACAGGTAGTTGTTCATGTACCATCACTCAGCAGCTTATTTTCCTTTGCCCTCCATTTTCTACACATTAGATCTATATTTACTCTTACCTTAAGGTTGGTACTGAACAAGTTTAGTTGTGCATTGCTCTTGGCTGCCTTTTGCCTGTATCACTGCACTTACATTTATAGCTACTTGGTTATGTAGCATCACTCTTCATCTTATCTTAAATATTCTCCATTTTTCGTATATTATCACATCTATATTTACTCTTAACAAAATGTAGAATAAAGGCAATGCTTTTGAAGAAGATTCTGTGGTAAACTTCTTGAATTTCCCCCCCCCCCCATCAGCATGGACAAGGCCTTTATAGAGCCTGTCTTCACCAATAATGTAAGTTTGTCCATCTCAAGCCTTCAAACTTTGTTGTATATATTTGGTTAGGCATGACTGCAACAGCTGTTTATTTTTGGTGTTTGCATCAAATTGCTTGTTTAAAGTTTATTATATGTAGTTCATAAACAAAAGTTCGTTCTTTCTCAATTTAAGTTTTCAGTTGTACAACCAAGTTCCTTCTTCATACCATGTAAATTAAACTATACAGAGCAAGTGATCTTCTTTTGCACTGCATGTATGCTTCTGTTCTTCATCTGTAATCCAGTGGTGTGGTGAACCTACCCACTACAGCACAATGTCATATTCTGCAATGTCTCAACTATGAAAAATGTCATATCATTCTACTATTATTTTAACCGTCTCTTTATTTGCCAATCTGAAATGGTATAAATTGATAGCACACTAACCATTGATACTTATGAGTTCTTGATCTGTAATCCAGTGGTGTCGTGAAGCTGCCAACTCCTTCACAATGTCATTTCCTGCCATGTCTGGACTTGAACAATACCATATTGTGTTAATGCAAATTTAAACTGTGTCACTTTATTCGTTAGTAAGAAATGTGATGAATTGTCAGCACTGATACTTTTATGTGCAAAACATGTCATCTGTCTGCTTGTTTATCTTTCAGAGTGAGGAAGATATAAGTGTTGAACAAGCGCAGTCTCATCATCTTGCTCAGCTGCTTGCGTTGCAGCTCCCCAGCAGGGCTAACCTTTCTTGAACTCTATTGAAGTGATGTCGGTTTTGTATATTATTTTGTCAGCATGTTTATTTGCACTGGTGGCGATCTTTGATGCCCAGTGTATGTAATCTGCTATCTGCTTGTGCTTTATTATCATAGTGGCGAACTTTGATGCCCAATGGATGTAATATGCCGTAATTTCTTTATTGTATAGTATAGGTTTTTTCTTATTCACGATGCTGCAGTTATTTTACTGTATATATATCCTGTATTCGCAGTAAACCGGCCAAACCGTAAAATTACGATACAAAATCGGGCCGTCATGCAATCATGATGTAGGTTCGGCCTGAAATGTGCCAATCAGCTCACGGGCCGGCAGCAGCCCAAAATGAACCCCGGCCCATGATTGTGCGAATCAAATCACAGGCTTTTAACAGGCCAAAATTGTCTGGGTCCTTGTTTGGCCCAATCAGATATCGGCTGCGAGCAGGCCGGATGCAAACCGGGCCGTAGTTAGGCCCAACTATATGACGGGCTTTTAACAGGCCGAAATTAATATAGGGCCAAAATGTTAAACGGGCCCTTAACAGGCCAAAACTAATATCAGGCCGAATTACTAAGTGGGCCTTTAGCAAGTGGGCCCAAAAGCATAGTGTCCAGTTGACGGGCCGAATCTGATATGGGCCATAATTGAGCCCAAAGCCTCTTAAAGGGCCGGACCTGATCTGGGCCGTAATTTGGCCCAGAACATGGTAGGCTTTTAACGGGCTGGATCTCATATGGGCCACTATTAGGCCCGGAGCATGGCAGGTCACTAATGGACCGGATCAAATATGGGCCGGCATTTGGCCCAAAACATGGCAGCTAGTTAATGGGCCAGCCTACTAGGGTCCTCAAAATCTTGTGGGCCTATAGCTGGGCCGGCCCATTAATGTCGGCGAAATCTCGTGGGCCTTTAGCTGGGCCGGCCCATTATGACCCGCAAGAATCTTGTGGGCCTTTACCTGGGCTGGCCCATTATGGCACAAAAAAATCTTGTGGGCCTTTACCTGGGCCGGCCCATTATGGCCCGCAAAACCTTGTGGGCCTTTAGCTGGGCTAGCCCATTATGGTCCGCAAAATTTCATGGGCCTTTAGCTGGGCCGGCCCATTATGGTCCCCAAAATCTTGTGGGCCTCTAGTTGGGCCGGCCAATTTAAACTTGTTGGGCCGTGCCACGTGTCGACGTATCATAGGCGCCTTCTGTCCAGTGAGTGGATGACATCTGTCCCGACGATGAGCCGACACATGTTTCCTCTAGCCAATGGTGATTTTACACGTGGAAAATCCCCATTGGTCGGGGTTGTTAACGAGTTATCGGATCCAAAACCCGACCCGATAGCTTAACGGCGTTCCGTTATGGTGGATGCCACGTGTTGGTTACCCTTGATGAAAGCACTTCTGTGACGCGCGATTTATCGTCATGGAAGTGGACACTTCCGTGATGATAATTTTGGTAATGTCATGGAACACTTCTACGACAGCACAGGTATGACTATCTTGATTTTGTCATAAATTTGTCATAGATCTACATGCATGACAAAAAAAGCGACCTACTGTGACAAACACGTATCATCACGGAAGTGTATTTTTTTGTAGTGATGATTGGGCTAATATGCACGAGAAACGTACCACGATGAGCTCGTATAGGGCCCGGTTAGCGCTATCGTTCCGGTTCCTCTCCTCCAACAGCTTAGCCGTCATCTCCTCCATCTCCTTTTGTGCCTCCTTTTTTGCCTCCTCCACAAGCTCCTTTGTATTCAATCTCTCCTTCTCAACAATAGCCTGCAACACACCACTCCTCGTTAGCATTGTAATCATCGACGGACGCACACACAATGTAATGGAGGAAAGGTGAGAGAGTCCGTATAACTAACCGCCATGGCGATCTCCCCGGGTCGTGCACGAGGCGTTATCTCAGGATCAGAGCTACTCAGGTGCTTCTTGATTTGTGGGAGAGTCTTAGGACAATGTATCAGTCCATCACCAATGGCTAGAGAGCCATGGGACCTCCTGCCACCAGATATCATCACCAGCTCTGTATCAAAAGGATCCTGGCTCGGGTTAAAGTCCTCCCCTTTCCTCGCCTTCCCCTCGTGTCTGTACTTCACAAGCTTGTGGTGGGAGGTCTTGTTGGTGAAGCTCTCTGGATCATCTAGGTCAGACTCCGTGAATGGCTTGGCCTTCTTGTACGGGGGCCATATGGGCCATGCCATAGAGGTCTAACAGACCTGGCATAGGCTTCTTGTGGTGGTGCGCCTAAGAGAGAGGAACAAAATATTAGTTAAGGGCTCAAGCTAGCATGAAGAATGATATTGCTATGTAAATAGGTCATTTTGGAGCTAAGAAAGGTTATTATGTCATTTTCGAGAAAAATAAGCTAATTTTAGGTCATTTTCGAGGTAACCAAGATTATTATGCCATTTTTGACCAAAGTATGCTAATTATATCATTATTGAGCTATCCAAGGTTATTATGTCATTTTAGAGCTAACTATAGCATATTTAGGCATTGTATAGAGCTATCTAAGGTTATTATGTCATTTTAGAGCTAATTATGTCATGAATGAACTATCTAGCATGAAGAATGAATTGCATGAATCATGTAGCAAACCACATACCCAGTTATCCCCGTACTCAAACAGGTTGGAGCTCCCTTGATGGTGTGGCACACCTTCCATTTGGTCGCATTTATCCTTGGCCCTTTGGTGTTCGACTTTCCATTGGGAAGAGCACCACGCATCCACCAACGCCTCCCAATAGTCCATCTTATCCACACACCATCTCGGGGGCACCTAAGTGAGTCAAGAGAAATTTCAGTGCTACGCCTACGAATCAAATCAAGAAAACTAAGTTCAAGGCCTTAAGAATAGGTAATTACCTGCATGTACTTCTCCTTACTCAAAAACTTTCCGCGACACTTCTGCTTGCCCCTCCTAATACCCTTCGAGGCGTAGTAGTCTCGAACGGCCTGCACCCGAGCCTCGTGCCTTAAGTTCTGAAGTAGGCGCTTGCACTCGTTTTCGACAACCATACACGTGGCCTCCTGCTCTCCTTCCGAAACCATGTAGAAGGCCTGCAATCAAACAAGACAACACTGATTAGTACAATCACTAGGTAGTGTTGATTTTTAATTCCGTAAAGGAGAAATTACCCAAAACCGACGGAACACAATGTCGGCCACCGTCTCGCACAACACACCGCCGACCCTCTCCTCCGGCGGGGCCGGGGCAACCGAGTACAGCTCCCAGGTCAGTGCTAGCTGTGGAACCTGATCCTCACCAGGCAACATGACCCACCCAGGGAAGTGTTGCCGGCAAAGCACACCAAGGACCTGGTTGGGCCTATGGGAACCACGGGGCCGTACCCAGCCCCTGCAGTATGACAAGGCCAACGCATTAGATATTAATTTGAAGGAACATGAAGGCAAAAGGTTAAAAAATAGTAAATGCACTTACTTCAACCCTTTAGGCGCAATCAACCACCTCTGGTCGAGGGTCGTCGGCACGGGCAGGAGGTTTGTACAGCCATGCTTGTAGACCTTCTTGCCCTTCTCAACCAGCTTGTCGTCGCTATAGCTATCATCTGAAAAGGTGTCCTCCAAGCCACTAGCCTCCGGAGTCTCGTGGGCCGAAGACCCCGTGACCGGAGTCTTCTGGGACGAAGACCCCGTGACCAGAGTCTTCTGAGACAAAGACTCTAGGACCGGACTCACGTGGGGCGAAGGATCGGCGACCCGAGCCTGGTGGGGGGAGGATCAGCGACCGGAGGCTCATGGACCGGAGTCCGAGACAGGTCCACGTCAGATGGAGCACTCCTGTGGTAAGGTGAATCAGCTGAGGGTGGCGGCGAGGAAGGCGTAATAGCCTTCCTACCTCTCCCGCTGCCACGTCCACCTCTAGCAGGCTTCTTCGTCCTCCCCTGACCTCTCCCATCCGAAGAAGAAGCGCCCGCCGCAGTTGTCTGCATACTGTCTAGCAGCGCTCTCCGGAGGGGCTGGGCTGGAATAATGGAACCACCCCTCCTAGTAGCGCTCGCAGGAGGATCGGGGCGCTCTGGACCCTTGCCCACCATCCTGTCAACACCTGCAATGACAAAAAGTAAACGAAATTAGTAAAACATAAAAAATTTGAATACCTAACATGAACATAATAATATGTATATAATTTAAGTGTATCATAATAAAAATACACCCGATCAACACAAATATATATGGGGTCGGGGTGTGGTGTCAGGGTGTCGCGGTGTTGGGGTCGGGGTGTCGTGTCGGGGACGGGGTGTCAGGGTGTCAGGGTCGGGGTCGGGGTGTGGTGTCAGGGTGTCAGGGGTCGGGGTAAGGGTGGGTGCGGTGTCAGGGTGTCGGTGGTCGGGGTGTCAGGTGTCGGGGTGTCGGTGGCCGGGGTCGGGGTCAGGGTGTCGTGTCAGGGTGTCGGGGTGTCGTGTCGGGGTCGGGGTGTCGGGGTCGGGGTCGGGGTGTGGGTCGGGGTGTGGTGTCAGGGTGTCGGTTGGTCGGGGGTCGGGGTCGGGGTGTGGTGTCAGGGTGTCGCGGTGTTGGGGTCGGGGTGTCGTGTCGGGGACGGGGTGTCAGGGTGTCAGGGTGGGGGTCGGGGTGTGGTGTCAGGGTGTCAGGGGTCGGGGTAAGGGTGGGTGCGGTGTCAGGGTGTCGGTGGTCGGGGTGTCAGGTGTCGGGGTGTCGGTGGCCGGGGTCGGGGTCAGGGTGTCGTGTCAGGGTGTCGGGGTGTCGTGTCGGGGTCGGGGTGTCGGGGTCGGGGTCGGGGTGTGGGTCGGGGTGTGGTGTCAGGGTGTCGGTTGGTCGGGGGTCGGGGTCGGGGTGTGGTGTCAGGCTGTCGGGGGTTGGGGGTCGGGGTCGTGGTGTCGTGCCGAGGTGTCGGGGTGTCAGGTGTCGGGGGTCGGGTCGGGGTCTCTTTTTTCCTTTTCTTCTTCTCTTCTTCTTCTTCTTCTTCTTCTTCTTCTTCTCCTCCTCCTCTCCTCTTTCTTCTTCTTCTTCTTCTTCTCCTCATCCTCTTCTTCTTCTTCTTCTCCTTTTTCCTCTTCTTAAACCTAGCACTAATTAACCTAAAACAAAATAGGAAAAAACTACACCTAAACCTAGCTATTCTTGTTCTCCTCCTCTTCTTCTAATTATTCTTAGTTTTTTCATGACTAAACATAAACCTAAAACTAAACTAAACCTAAGACCAAATAAAAAGTAATATAAACTAAACTAAATATAGAACCAAACTAACAGTAATCTAAACAAAACTAAATCTAAAACAAAACTAAAAGTAATCTAAACTAAAAAATAGAAAAAACAAAAAAAGAGGAGAAGAAGGGTGCGGCCGGGGCTCACCTGCAGTAGGCCCAGGGGCGCCGGGCGGCGGGGTTGCTCGACGGTGGAGGGGCCGCCGGGCGGTGGCGGCGATGGGGCCGCAGGGCTTTGGGGTGGCGGGGTGGCGCTGGCCGGGCGGAGGGGGCGTCGGGCGGTGGTGGCGACGAGGCCGCAGGGCTCCGGGGCAACGGGGTGGTGCTGTGGCGGGGTGGGGCAGCAGCAGCGTGGGGGGCGGTGGCCGGGCGGAGGGGGCGACGGGGCCGCATGGCTCCGGGGCGGCGGGGTGGTGCTGCGGCGGGGTGGGGTGGTGGCAGCGTCCGGGCGGCGGCGGTGTTCGACAGCGGCGTTGCGGGCGCAGGCGCGGTTCAGTTGGGAGAGAGGGGAGAGAGAGGGGTGGGGCCGGAGAGACAGAGAGCGAGCATAGGAGGGGGGAGACGGCCGTTAGCTGGGCCATTTCTTTGCCGTCCGCTAGCGGACGGCAAAGACCAGGCTGATGGCAAAGAATCAGCGGGCGACAAATAGACTTTTTGCCATCTGCACATTCTTTGCCGTCCACTTTGTGGAAGCGGACGGCAAAGAGGCTCTTTGTCATCCGTGACGACAAATTGCTAGATTCCAGTAGTGTGAAGAGGAAAGGGTGATGCAGAAAACTAGTATAAGTATTTTCCTCAGTTTTTGAGAACCAAGGTATCAATCCAGTAGGAGACTACACGCAAATCCCCTAGTACCTGCACAAACAAACAAGAACCTTGCAACCAACACGATAAAGGGGTTGCCAATCCCTTCTGATAGAGATAATAAGATAAATATTTTTGGTATTTTTGTGATATAGATTGGAAAATAAAGATTGCAAAATAAATAATAAACTAGAATTGTAGATTGGAAACTTATATGATATAAAGTAGACCCCGGGGCCATAGGTTTCACTAGTGGCTTCTCTCAAGATAGCATGTATTACGGTGGGTGAACAAATTACTGCCGAGCAATTGATAGAAAAGCGCATAGTTATGATGATATCTAAGGCAATGATCATGAATATAGGCATCACGTCCGTGACAAGTAGACTGAAACGATTCTGCATCTACTACTATTACTCCACACATCGACCGCTATCCAGCATGCATCTAGAGTATTAAGTTCATAAGAATAGAGTAACGCTTTAGGCAAGATGACATGATGTGGAGGGATAAACTCAAGCAATATGATATAAACCCCATCTTTTTATCCTCGATGGCAACAATACAATACGTGTCGTTTCCCTTTCTGTCACTGCGATCGAGCACCGCAAGATTGAACCCAAAGCTAAGCACTTCTCCCATTGCAAGAAAGATCAATCTAGTAGGCCAAACCAAACTGATAATTCGAAGAGACTTGCAAAGATATCGAATCATGCATATACGAATTCAGAGAAGAATCAAATAATATTCATAGATAATCAAGTTCATAAACCAAAAATTCATCGGATCTCGGCAAACACACCGCAAAAAGAGTTACATCGAATAGACACTATAAAAAAGACACATCGCGACATTTTGGGCCGAACGAAATTTTTTTCTGTCATACTTATGACACTTCTATGACAATAATTTTGACAAAACACGGTATCATCATAGATGTGGTGGGGTCCTACTTCTATGAAAAAAAATCATGTCAGAAAATGGGCTTTTCGTCCTGGGCGGGCTGGAGACGCAGCTGCATGACATTCTTTGGGCCGTCCATGACGGAAAAAAGCCATGGTAGAAGCGAGGGCGAGGAAAATATCGGGGTGTTCCCGGTTACGGTGGGTGGTCGGGGCTGAGCGATGCGCGTTTCTCTCATACACGCACGCGCGTGGGTGCGAGGCGTTGGGCTCTAAGTGAACCCGAGCGAGGCTGGGCTCTAACTAAACCCGAGCGATTGCACTGCAGGCTACGCGTTATTGAACCTGAGCTATCGATGGATGGCTGTTAACTGAACCCGATCGAGAGATTCCTTCGCTACTGCTGATAACTGAAGCCGATCAATGCTGCCTCTGGATGAACAGTGAGCGTTGCTGGGGGGTTTTAATGAACAGTTCCCGGTGGGGGTGGATGAACAGGACCCTGTGGTGTTGCCTCTGGATGAACAGGACCCCGATCGATCGAGCCGGTTGGGGGTGGATGAATAGGACCCCGTGGAGGGCAGGATGAACAGGACCACCCCGTTGAGGGCTGGATGAACAGTAGATGGTGGAGGGCTAGATGAACAGTAGCCCGTGGAGGGGTGGTTGAACATGAGCCCGTGGAAAGGGCTGGTTGATCAGTAGCCGGTGGAGTAGCGCGCGGTGGAGGCTGGATGAACAGGGGCCCGTGGATGAAAAATCACAAGTGGAGGCTGGAGGAGGTCGACGGTGGATGAACAGTAGCCCGTGGAGGCTGGAGGGATTGTGGGAGGAGCAGAAGATAAGCTACAGGGAGGGAGGGGAAAATGTGACGCAGGACTCGCCGGCCGTGAGGGTTTTTATAGCAGGCCGGCAAGCACTGGGATTTTGGGGGATTTCACCGAGTCGGGCGGGAAGCTTGTGTGGGAACCTGCAAGGTTGCGTGGGAATAGGCTCATCGACGATTCATTGGCGCCATCGTTTGGCCAAAACAATGCCCCCGCGCGCTGCGCAAGCTTGCGTTGTAAGCCGTCTACGACAGCGGGGTGACAAGACGTGCGAGAGGAGGACGAAAGGCCACATACACATACGGTTAATAAAAAAACGTCCGTGGTTTAATTACCTACTATACCCCGGTCCTTGTTTATAAGTATGATTTAACTAATAAAATAAGAATGCATGTCGCCAATGATTATATAGTTGGATTCGTATTTGAACATAGTTTCCAATTATATAATTTTTATAGCATGCATTAACATTTTGTTGGTTAAATTTGAGGGCAAAGTATGGCATCGAATATAAAGGGGGCCATAGACCAAGACAGAGGTAATAGCACACGGCCGGTCTTGATACGTATCCAATGTATTTATAATTTTTGATTGTTCCATGCTGTTTTATTATCAATCTTGGATGTTTTATAATCATTTTATAGTCATCTTATATCATTTTTTTGGTACTAACCTATTGACAAAGTTCCCGATGCCAGTTCATGTTTCTCCATGTTTTTTACATCGCAGGAAATCAATATCAAACGGAGTCCAAATGGCACTAAACTTTACGATGATTTTTATGGGCCAAAAGGAAGCAGATGGGCCCTGGTTGCACCTGGGGGTGCCCCCCGGACCGCCTCCTTGCTCTATAAATACCCAAATATTCCCAAAACCCTAGGGGAGTCAACGAAATATTCATCCAGTCGTCGTAGAGTCCAGAAACACCAGATCCAATCTAAACACCATCATGGAGGGGTTTACCACTTCCATTGGTGCCTCTACGATGATGTGTGAGCAGTTCTTTGTAGACCTTCGGGTCCGTACTTAGTAGATAGATGGCTTCATCTACCTCTCTTGATCCTCAATAAAATGGTCTCTTGGAGATCCATATGATGTAACTCTTTTGCGGTGTGTTTGTTGGGATCGACGAACTTCGAGTTTATGATCAGATCTATGTTTTTACATCCATGAAAGTATTTGAGTTTCTTTGATCTCTTTTATGCATGATCTCTTATAGCCTCGTATTTCTTCTCCAATATTTGGGTTTTGTCCGGCCAACTCGATCTATTTATCTTGCAATTGGAAGAGGTGCCCGGTAGTGGGTTCGATCTTACGGTGCTTGATCCCAGTGACAAAAAGGGAACCGACACGTATGTATCGTTTCTACTAAGGATAAAAAGAGGAGATATATATCTACCGCCATATAGATAAACGGATCTTGTCTACATCCTGTCATCGTTCTTATTGCATTACTCCGTTTTTCCATGAACTTAATACACTAGATGCATGCTGGATGGCGGTCGATGTGTGGAGTAATAGTAGTAGATGTAGGCAGGAGTCGGTCTACTAATCTTGGACGTGATGCCTATGTAATGATCATTGCCTGGATATCGTCATAATTATTTGAAGTTCTATCAATTGCCCAATAGTAATTTGTTTACCCGCCGTTTGCTACTTTTCTTGAGAGAAGCCACTAGTGAAACCTACGGCCCCCGGGTCTTATTTCTCATATATTTTCCTTTGCGATTTACTTTTTCCTTGCTTTTATTTTCAAATCTATTAAACCAAAAATACAAAAATACTTTTATGCACTTTATTTTATTTGCACTCTATTTATCCAATCTATTAGAACCTTTTTACCGTCACACACCAATTTCTGGCGCCATTACCCGAAAGGGATTGACAACCCCTTTAACACGTCGGGTTGCAAGGTGTTGCCATTTGTGTGTAGGAGTTGTTTACATTGTGTTGCTTGGTTCTCCTACTAGTTCAATAACCTTGGTCTCACAACTAAGGGAAATACCGACCGCCGTTGTGCTGCATCATCCCTCCCGCTCCGGGGAAATACCGACGTAGTTCCAGCTGCCATCAAGGAGAATTTCTGGTGCCGTAGCCGGGGAAGATCTTCAACATATACCAGGTTCCTAATCAAAAATCTCATCTCCTTGCAATTTACATTATTTTCCATTTGCCTCTCGTTTTCCTCTCCCCCACTTCACAAATATTTGCCGTTTTATTCGCCCCCTTTTTCGTTCGCCTTTTTTCTAGTCAGATCTTTTGTTTGCTTTTGTTGCCTTGTGCCTTCTATATGCTTGCATCTTCGCTTGATAAAAATCTATTGATATGGATCCCCATCCACTTGCTAATCTTTTTAAAAGATCCAATCATGATGAACCAATTGCTAGTGAGTTGAGTGCACTAGATTTTCTTTATGAAGTTTTGCTTGAGAATCGTGAATTTTGAAATTGTGATGAAGAAATTTATGAAGTGATTCATGATAGCTCCTTGAATGAAAATCATGATTGCAATAATTTTACTATAAATTCTATTAATGTCAATTGTGCTAATAATATGCAAAACCCCAAGCTTGGGGATGCTTGTTTTGTCATCTCCGCTACTTATTGCAATGATCATGATTGGGGTGACAATGTTTCTTATGATCTTGAAAATTTATTTAAGCCTCATGATGAATATGTTTGCGATAATATTGAAAGTGGGTTTGGAAGAGTGTCAACTTTAGCTAAAAATAATCCCACATATTTGGAGAGTGTTCAATCTTATGATTTTTTTATGAAAGTGGGTTTGGAGAGGTCATGACATTATTTGATGATAATCCCACTATTTTGGAAGAGTGTCAACTTTGCATGCATATGGATCATAAAGGGAATTTTTTTATGATAGTTATATTACTGAATTTGATTATGATCCTACATATAATTATTATGAGAGAGGAAAATATGGTGGTAGAAATTTTCATGTTATTAGATTTCCCCTTGTTATATTGAGATTGTTAATGTTTTATTCCTATCCTTTGTGTATGCTAGATATTTCTTGTCTTGACAATTTGTTTTTCTATAAAATTCATATGCATAGTTAGTATGTTAGACTTAAATGTGTTTGTCACATGTTTCATGATGCTTTGTTTGTGTTTCAGTTATTATCTTTCGTGTGAGCATCGTTGAAATCTTATGCCTAGTTAAGGGCGTAAAACAATAGCACTTGTTGGGAGGCAACCCAATGAATAAAATTTATTTTTTCTTTTTGCTTTTTGCTATTGAGTGTTAACAAAATTATGCTACTTTTATGATTGTGTTTTTTATGTTTTAATTAGTGTTTGTGCCAAGTAAAGCCTTTAGGATCTTCTTGGGCAATAGTTGTTTGATCTTGCTGAAAAAACAGAAAGTTTATGCTCACGAAATTAAATTTTCATTTTTTACCAAAGAGCAATAAAATATCCATTCCAATTTCAGTAGATCAATATACAAATTTCTCAGGCCGTCCTAATTGTTCAGAGTTTTTGGAGTTAAAGAAGTATTCGAAATAGTCAGATTGCTACAGACTGTTCTGTTTTGACAGATTCTGTTTTCTTTGTGTTGTACGCTTATTTCAATGGCTCTATGGTTTTCTTTGATGAGTTTTTGCCATAGAAAAGTTGGAATACAGTATATATAATACAAAAACAAAATATGAATTGGTTTGATACAGCACTTATAGTAGTGGTTTATTATTCTTATACTAATGGATCTCATGAAGGCTTTGTTGAGTTTTGTGTGATTGAAGTTTTCAAGTTTTGGGTTATCTTACGATGGATGAAGGAAGGATGTAAGAGCCTAAGCTTGGGGATGCCCCGGCATCCCAAGCTATTATCCAAGAATGAGAAACCAACTAAGCTTGGGGATGCCCCCGAGTGGCACCCCCGCTTTCTTCCAACAACTATCGGTATTTTACTCGAGACTATATTTTTATTCGACACATGATATGTGTTTTGCTTGGGGCGTATTGTATGATATGTGTCTTTGCTTGTTTTATTTTGTGTTTTAAGTTATCAATTCTTGCTAGACACAAATTTTTGAGAGAGCCAAAATTATGTCATGACTTGTTAGAATTGCTCTCTACGCTTCACTTAAATCATTTATGAGCTAGGACTTGCTCTAGTGCTTCACTTATATATTTTTGAGCACGGTGTGCTTAGTATTTTTGAAGAAATGCTCTTTTGCTTCACTTAGATTTGTTTGAGAGTTAGTAAAATTTTGAAGAAATTCTCTCTTGCTTCACTTAAATTATTTTGAGAGAAAGAAAATTTGTTATGCTCATGATCTTCACTTATATTTGGTTGAGCTTATGAAAACCAACACATGAAAATTAGTCCAAAAGTGATAGATATCCAAGAAGGATAAAGTAAAGAAAATGTCATGAAGATCATTGTACAAAATAAACTTGATTCTTAGTAATAGTTTTGAATATGATGATGTGATATGTGAGCTATGTTGATAAGTAATTGTGCTCTAGTAAGAATATGGGTGTTAAGGTTCGTGATTCCCTATGCAAGTACGAAAGTCAATAGTCATGCAATGAAAATTATATCCTACTTGAGGTGCATTATTCGGTGTTAATTATGCTTAATGCTTGCTTATGAGATTATTCATTTCTTGGTTGGTCGCTTCCCAATCTTTTCCTAGCCTTCAGTTTGCACTAAGTATGACCTCTACTTGTGCATCCAAAATCCTTTAAACCAGTTTTGCCACATGAGTCCACTATATCTACCTATATGTGGTATTCTTTTGCCTTTATAAGAAAATTTGCATGTGCCATCTCTATATTCAAAATAAACTTCTCTTTTGTATGTTTGTTTCGCTCACGGAGCGGTGAGGGGTGGCTAATATTTTCCATGCTAGATGTGTTATTCTCAAGACGAGTGTTTATTCACTTGTCATTGCATGAGAGTAAGGCAAAGGTATTAGGGATGCCCAATCCCGAAATGCAAAAAGAAATGAATTTACTTTATGTTGTCAAATAATAAATTCCTTGGAAAGTTTTGGTATGGAGGGCGCCCGTGGATACGGTTAGCCATGGAAAGTGAAACTTATGGTGGAAAAAGGAATAAACTTTATTTTCTGTTTGGGAACCGCCTATGATATACCTAAGCATGGAAAGTATTGGGAACTCTAAGTCGTTTCATTGGTGGGATGGATACACCTCCCAAAATGTTTTTTATCTCAAATTTTTCTCTTTGAGCTCTGGCACCTCTACAAATCCCTACTTCCCTCTACGAAGGGACTTTCTTTTACTTTATGCAATTTTTATTTTGAAATTTGAGTCTCCATCTTCTCTCATAAAAAGCACCAACTAGCAGGCAATATGATCATGCTCAATTATTGGGTGTAGTTAATATTCGAGTGTGTTTCATGAATGGATCAATGTTTGAGCATGATGGGCTAGGGATAACTTATTTTAGCATTGATATTTTGAAAGACATGGTTGCTTGCTGATATGCTTGAGTATCTAAATTATTATGTCAAAACTAGACTATTGCTTTGAATCATATAAAATTCCAAATGTCCATGCTATACAGAAAAGAATATGATATGACTTGATGAACAACACTCCACATCAAAAATTCTGTTTTTATCACGTACCTACTCGAGGACGAGTAGGAGTTAATCTTGGGGATGCTGATACGTCTCCAACGTATCTATAATTTCTGATTGTTCCATGTTGTTTTACTATCAATCTTGGATGTTTTATAATCATTTTATATCATTTTTTAGTACTAACCTATTGACATAGTGCCCAGTGCTAGTTCCTGTTTTTCCATGTTTTTTACATCGCAGGAAATCAATATCAAACGGAGTCCAAATGGCATGAAACTTTACGATGATTTTTTATGGGCCAAAAGGAAGCGGATGGGCCCTGGTTGCAGCTGGGGGTGCCCTGAGGGGGGCACAACCCACCAGGGCGCGCCAGGAGGCCCTGGCGTGCCCTGGTGGGTTGTGCCCACCTCGGGTGCCCCCAGACCGCCTCTTTGCTCTATAAATACCCAAATATTCCCAAAACCCTAGGGGAGTCAACGAAATATTCATCCAGCTGCTGCAGAGTCCAGAAACACCAGATCCAATCTAAACACCATCACGGAGGGGTTCACCACTTCCATTGTTGCCTCTCCAATGATGCGTGAGTAGTTCTTTGTAGACCTTCGGGTCCGTAGTTAGTAGCTAGATGGCTTCATCTCTCTCTCTTGATCCTCAATACAATGGTCTCTTGGAGATCCATATGATGTAAATCTTTTGCAGTGTGTTTGTTGGGATCGATGAACTTCGAGTTTATGATCAGATCTATGTTTTTATATCCACGAAAGTATTTGAGTTTCTTTGATCTATTTTATGCATGATCTCTTATGGCCTCGTATTTCTTCTCCGATATTTGGGTTTTGTTTGGCCAACTCGATCTATTTAATTATCTTGCAATGGGAAGAGGTGCCCGGTAGTGGGTTCAATCTTACGGTGCTTGATCCCAGTGACAGAAAGGGAACTGACACGTATGTATCGTTGCTACTAAGGATAAAAAGACGAGATCTATATCTACTGCCATATAGATAAATGGATCTTCTCTACATCATGTCATCGTTCTTATTGCATTACTCTGTTTTTCCATGAACTTAATACACTAGATGCATGTTGGATAGCGGTTGATGTGTGGAGTAATAGTTGTAGATGCAGGCAGGAGTCGGTCTACTAATCTTGGACGTGATGCCTATGTAATGATAATTGCCTGGATATCATCATAGTTATTTGAAGTTCTATCAATTGCCCAATAGTAATTTGTTTACCCACCATTTGCTATTTTTCTCGAGAGAGAAGCCACTAGTGAAACCTACGGCCCCCGGGTCTTATTTCTCATATATTTTCCTTTGCGATCTACTTTTTCCTTCCTTTTATTTTCAGATCTATTAAACCAAAAATATAAAAATACTTTGCTGCACTTTATTTTATTTGCAATCTATTTATCCAATCTATTACAACATTTTTACCGTCACACACCAATTTTTGGCGCCGTTACCCGAAAGGGATTGACAACCCCTTTAACACGTCGGGTTGCGAGGTGTTGTTATTTGTGTGTAGGAGTTGTTTACGTTGTGTTGCTTGGTTCTCCTACTGGTTCGATAACCTTGGTTTCATAACTGAGGGAAATACCTACCGCCGATGTGCTGCATCATCCCTCCCTCTCTGGGGAAATACCGACGTAGTTCCAGCTGCCATCAGGTCTCTACACAGCGACGCAGCTAAACTATCGGCCGGCTTGTAGGCGACCATTTCCTGCATGTTCAATTGCTCTATGCGTGTGGTTGCTTGCGGTTCAGGCGGCCGCGGCGTGCTATGCTCACTTCCTGTTGCGCGCGCTCTGCTCTCGCGTCCCTCCGGGTGCTCTGCTCTCGTCCCTCCACGCCCGCTGCCCGTGTTTGGGGCCAGCGCACGATCACACGCGTTCGTGTGCATGCGGTTGCGTCGGGCGATTGCGCGACGATGCAGTTACCTGCTGCAAAATTGCCATGCGGACGCGCAGAGAATCTAGGATGCCCGGCCTCGATTTATTCCTGCGGCCATTTACTTTCATCTCTCACGTCACACAACACAATAAGCACACCCACGACGACACATACAGAGAGGACATCCAGCGGTTCCAATGGCTATCCGCGTGGCTCCAATTGCGCTCCCAGCGGCCGACGACGACAACAGCGGGCAGTTCACCATGCATCACGTAGTGGACACCCACGTGAGGGGGGAAGCCCTCTCGGTGGTGTACACGAATGATCCGGTCTCGGTGGAGAGCTCCATCCTAGCTATGGAGCAGTTCCTTGTCGAGGACAAGTACCAAGTGGTCGGCTTCGACCTCGAGTACACCATCGGTCGTGCTGGGTATGATCAGAAGGTTGTCGTCGCACAGTTGTGCGTGCGACATGATGTCCTCGTCTACCACTACCACCTTGCCACAAGGCCTTGCAAGCTTTTCTCCAGGTTTATCAACAGCTCTGACTACAGTTTCGCTACGGTGGACACCACCAACGATCTAAAAGCGCTCAAGGTTTCGGGCTTGAAATGCCTGAATCTTGTCAACATCCAGCACCACTACAAGGTCTCTAGGGCAGCGACAAAAACAAAATGAACTCCCTGGTTGACCTCGCCTCGGCCATCGTCGACCCCTACTACATGAAGATGAAGAATGAGATCAAGAAGGACAAGAACGCCTGGCACAGTGAGTGGCATGAGAGACTGGATGAAAAACATGTCAAGTACGTGGCCAAGGACGCGTACACAAGCTACGAGATGTACAGGTGGATCGTTGACATGAGGACGTTCCTGCCCTAGACGAGGGATCGAGCCACAGAGTAGTGGCGGGAGGGTCACAAGAAGTAGATTACTAGACGATCGTTTCTCCTACTTTAGAATGGATGCAATTATTTATTGAGGTGTGTGCGAATGATCTATATAGTCACTTATGTAACTGGATGTTTATTTCAGTTATATATATACATGTTATTCTTTTGTAGACAGAGCAAATCACATGGCTTATTAGCAGCAATCGTATGTGTTATTATTGGTCTTCGCACACATTTCTGATTACGGACCTGTTTGCCGCGTATCACACACATCTTGTTCAGTTGAACCGTTTCCATTGTGTTGCCTAATCACACACAGTTCATCCTAGTGAACTGTATGATGTATATCGCACACACCTTCATCTGGCTGCCCGTTTATTTTGTTCCTCATCATCGCAAATAGTTAATTGAACTGAACTGTATGCCCTGCATCGCACACACAACTAAAATCTGAACTGTGTTTGATGCATCTGTCATCACAAACATTTTGCACCTTTTTGACGGGGTTTTTTACACCACCGTTTGCGATTATGGCATCGCACACAGTTTCGTCGAAGGGTCTCTGATCGCAGTGTCGCGTTTAGACCATCCTGCAGTAGTGTGATATATGTCTTGCATATGAATACCCGTGGTGACAATGGGGTATTATATTGATTCACTTGAGATATGTTTTGGCACTCAACTCATGGATTCACGAGGTCACATTGGGGTATTCTATGCATAGGGGTTGATGCACGTTCTCGTCTTTTGTTTCTCCGGTAGAAATCTTGGTGCACTCTTTGAGGTTCTTTGTGTTGCATTGAGTATTATGAATCTGAATTTGCTTTGGTGTTATTTTAGTATGAACTCTTGATAGATCGATTGGAAAGAATAACTTAGTGTTATTTTAGTACGAACTCTTGATAGATCGATTGGAAAGAATAACTTGGTATTATTTTAGTACAAAATCTTGGATAGATCGATCAGAAAGAATAGCTACAAACAATTTCTTCTTATGTCCTCCGCTAGATAAGAACTTTGGAGTGATTCTTCATCGCACCTTGAGGGATGGTTATATGATCCAGTTATATTAGCATTGTTGAGAGATTGCACTAGCGAAAGTACAGACCCTATGCCTCATTTTCAAGCATTGCAATACCGTTTGTGCTCCGTTTTATCAATTGCTACCTTGCTGTTTTTTATTGTTCCTATTACAAAAATCAATATCTACTATCCATATTACACTTGTATCACCATATCTTCGCCGAACTAGTGCACCTATACAAATTACCATTGTATTTGGTATGTTGGGGACACAAGAGACTTTTTATTATTTGGTTGCAGGGTTGTTTGAGAGAGACCATCTTCATCCTACGCCTCCCACGGATTATAAACCTTAGGTCATCCACTTGAGGGAAAATTGCTACTGTCCTAGAAAACTCTGCACTTGGAGGCGCACCACATGTCTACAAGAATAAAGTTGCGTAGTAGACATCAGCTGGCGGATGGCAGCAAGCTTCTCTCTTATTGCATAGGATCAAATCTGGCTACGCGAGCGAGGCAGGTTGACACTTGATTGCATTTCATAAACCGATGATTGCTCATCGGGTGTCACCTTGTCTCGTTCATGTACATTGAATAATCTTGATACAATGAAAGAGATTTTTGAAATTGGGTGCGGTTGGAGATGCTGATAGATATAAGAATTATTAGAAGATCACAAAACACACGGTTTCTATGGCGTACCTGTGTGCGTTTTTTGCGTTAATTATCCATAAGTCAGTTACCTGTGCAATGTTTCCTAATAAACCAGGTGTACCATTGACCAAAAAATCAACTACACGTGTACATTTTTTTGGAAACGGGATCTGCCAATTTTCTCTTTTCTCGCACACGAGTATTTTACGCGCTTTGTCTGTGTTGTGTGCTTTCCCCACCCAAGTTTCAAAATTCGTAGCAAAATTTTCATTAGGCGCGCAATTTCAAAATTTATTTCTCCCCCCACATCCCCACCCATCAAATTTCCTCAGTATCTCCCCCCCCACCCCCCCCCCCCACCGGTAGCTCAAACCACCGCCGCCGCACAGCTTCAACCACATCTACGTTCTGCTTGGATCTAGTCAGACATCCCACCGATCTCTATCATGGCCCCTGCCTGATTGCTTAAATGGCGCCTGTGAAACATCCTCATGCCTCCAAATCCCCATCGCCCCTACCTCCAGAGCATCACCGCATAAGCCCAACCACATATCACGTGGAGGTCGAGGAGCTAATGGCGGCCCATAGCGCGATGGCCGCTATGCGTGTTGACCCAGAGGAACACCTCGCCTCCGCCGCTGCCTACTTGGTGCAGGCTCTGGCCCAGATGAAGTGCCCTAGCGACTACCCCCCAGGACTTACCAGGTATGATCTGACCAGCTCAATATTACCAATACCACTTTCAATGGCTATGTTTTGTACAATTGATGTATTAAGCATGTCCGTGCCTTGTTTATTTCAGTAATGCACACTGCGTGATGTTCAAGTATTAACTATCTAGCTCAATTTCACCAATATCAGCAAGAAACTTACAATACATGACTCAGGATATCACTAGAGATGCTGCCCATTTGCTATTTTTGGTGGATGCTAACCCTGTTGTACTTAACATGTCCGTCCATGTACTTACGCAGGGTCATAACGGTTGACGTTGTTGTTTGCCATTGAGGTTAGCTGCATCCCATGTCCTACAGTATTTCACATCATTTGTGCAATTGCAGTTTAACTTCTAACATTTACTGGTTACCTATAGGTACACATGTCAGTGGCACTGATCCACGCTTCGACCCGGAGGAACAGCTTGCCTCCGCCGCCGCTGACTTTCGGCAGGCTCTGGCCAAGATGAAGTGCCCCAGCAACTACCTCTCAGGACTTACCAAGTATGTACTCACCAGTTCAATCTTACCAATACCAGTTACAATTAATGGCTATGTTTTGTACGATCGATGTATTAAGCATGTAGTAGTAAACATGCCTAACACATTTTAGCTATTTTCCTTACCTTTTTATAGACAACTGGGCCATTCTCTGCTCTGGAAGCACCTGCCTTGTGATTTTTAACTCTGCCAATTGCATTTTTATCAGGACCGATTTCAATGGCTATTAAGCTCGTTGCAATAAACAGTTGTATCCATTTTTAAACAGTTGTATTTCAATGGCTACAAACTTACAAAACATGACTTAGGATGCTATTAAGCCTATTGCAATTAACAATTGTATCCATTTTTTAATATGTCCCTTTGCTACCGTGCTACTCTCCGCAATGAAGATATACTAGAGATGTTGCCCATTTGCTATTTTTGGTGGATGTTAACCCTGTTGTACTTAACATGCCTTTCCATGTACTTACACAAGGCCATAACGGCGATGCTATTGTTTGCCGTCGAGGTTTTCTGCATCCCATGTCTTACAGTATTTTTACACCATTTGTGCGATTGCAATTTGGCTTCTAACATTTACTTTCTTCTTGTAGGTACACATGTCGGCGACACTAATCCACGCTTTGACCTGGAGGAAGAGCTCGCCTCCGCCGCCGCTGACTTTGGGCGGGCTCTGGCCAAGATGAAGTGCCCCAGCAACTACCTCTCAGGACTTACCAAGTATGAACTCAACAGTTCAATCTTACCAATACCAGTTGTAATTAATGGCTATGTTTTGTACGGCCGATGTATTAAGCATGTAGTAGTAAACATGCCTACCATATTTTATCAATTTCCTTACCTTTTTATAGACAACTAGGCCATTCTCTACTCTGGTAGCACCTGCCTTGTGATGTTTAAATCTATCAATTGCATTTTTATCAGTACCGGTTTCAATGGCTATTAAGCCTGTTGCAATTAACAGTTATATCCATTTTTAAACAGTTGTATTTCAATGGCTACAAACTTACAAAACATGACTTAGGATGTTGTTAAGCCTGTTGCAATTAACAGTTGTATCCATTTTTTAATCCGTCCCTTTGCTATCATGCTACTCTTTTGCAATGAAGATATCACTACAGTTGTTGACGTTTTATTACCATTTGCTATTTTTGGTGGATGTTAACCCTGTTGTAGTTAATATTGGCTTTCCATGTACTTAAACAGGGATACAATGGGCGATGCTGTTGTTTGCCGTCGAGGTTAGCTGCATCCCATGTTTTATACACCATTTTTTCCTAAATATAAGTATTTTTAGAGATTCCAATATAGACTGCATAAGGAGCAAAATGAGTGAACCGAGATTCTAATCTAAACTATATCTATAATTCTACATACCTCTGTATGTAGTTCATATTGAAATATCTAAAAATACTTGTACTTAGGAACGTAGGTAGTTGTATTTTACATCATTTGTACAATCTCAGTTTAGCTTCTAACATTTATTGGTTGCTTGTAGGTACATATATGAGCGATACTGATCCACGCTTCGATCCCTTTTGCGTATGGGGCAATGAGATATTCATGAACAAGCATCAAGTGAGGAAAGTAAGAAAGATTGTTAGGCGAAAGAAACGGGTGATGGGAATTAAGCTCTTTATTTACACTTTGTCCAAGACAACAATGACTTTAGGATGGTAAGTAATGTGTTGCCTTTTCCCCTGCCAACAACAAGTTACTCTATTAGATCTCGGTATCTGAAATTTTTCTCTTTTCAATGATTTCCGAAGCTATTTACTGATGATTACCTTGAAAATTACATGAACGGAGTGGAGGCAACTAAGGTTAAATTATATAATTCATGCTACCATGATAATGCTCTAGAAGTCTTCCTGAAGGCGGTGAAGGATGGGCGGACGATTGTCACAAGGGGTTGGACAAAAGTTGTTTGTGTCTATGGCATGCAGGAAGGCACATTATGGGCATTCTGCTTCTTCAACACCATCGGCAGTCAAAATGGTTTACACTTGTCTCTTCACCTTTACCGCCTATATATATTGCGGTTCATCATAGTTAGTTGTTGTCTAATCCTGTAATTACTGAACATGTTGTAATGACAATTTTATTTATGGATTCATTGTTGAACCGTTGTGTTGAGAATTTGAATTCCATATTTCATTTTTTCAAAATTTCCAATTTGAATAATAAATTACAGGAAAAAATAAAATTATACATGAGGGAATAAAATAATGTGCACACGGTTAGAAAGAAAACAACATGTGGGATGAAAAATAGAGAACAGACGGTTCTTTGACGTGAAACGTTTGCGATGCCCGAGGGACGCATGCATGGTTTCGTCTCATATGCGTGTGCGATTCATGGTAATACGGCAAACGTTTCAAACCAGTGTGCGTGTGTGATAGGAATGCCAATCGCACACAGTTATGAAAATGGACACGTTGGCGTTAGTAGAGGCACCACACACATTTTACATTCTTGAACCGTGTGCGATAACGTACCTATCACAAACATATTGGTAGATTAAATGTTGATGTCCACCTTTTTCACATGACTATAGCGGCGTAGTTGTTTGGGATGTCTCTCTGATCAGAAACATACCGTCGAGATGTAATGTGTGGGAATGGGGCGGCTTCTCATACGTTTATTCTATGGCGATCGTCAGTAGCCGCTCGCCTATCCCCGACAGTTTTTGTGTCATGTAGGAAGGACCCCCCTATCGCAGTCACTCACTAGTAGACAGTTCCAAATGCCCTTGCGGAAAGGGGTTAAAAACCGTTTGTATAGCACCTTACGGTACCAGTGTATAAGTGAAGATCAAACAAGTAGTTAAGTAAATGGTTAGCCATTTGAGGATTCTCTCTCTCTCTCTCATTTAAAAAACTTTCAGATCTAAGTATTTTATTAAAACATCAAGCAAAACAAAATAAAATGACATTTCAAAAATAGCACACATCATGTGAGGAAGCAAAACCTTATGCTCAACCGAGGCTAACCGATAATTGTTGATGAACAAAGGTAGAATGCCTACCGGGGCATCCCCAAGCTTAGATGCTTGAGACTTCTTGTAATATTATCTTGGGATGCCTTGGGCATCCCCAAGCTTGAGCTTTTGTGTCTCCTTAGTTCCTTTTATATCACGGTTTCCTTAATTCTTAAAAACTTCATCCACACAAAACTCAACAAGAACTTGTAAGATATGTTAGTATAAATCAATACAAAACCTTATTATTCTCTACTGTAGCAAATCACTAAAATTATAATTTAACATTGAATAATAAATGCCTCTGCATATTTAATACTCATATCCTCAAGTAGAATCATTAAACAAGCAAACATGTGCAAACAATGCAAACATAACAGCAATTCGTCAAAACAGGACAGTCTATAAAGGATGCAAGAATATTCATACTTCTTTAGCTTCAAAAACTCTAAAATTTTACCACACTGTAAAAATTTATCATAGCTTACTGTGTAAAAATTTCAAAATTTTATCACATTCTGACATTTTAGAAGAATTTAGACAATGATAGAAAACTTTCTGTTTTCAAAACAGCAACATATAGACTTGCAAAATAAGCATGGTAAAGGCTATACTTAACACTTTTATTGAAATAAAAGATACAAAAAATTGTTCTAAATAGCATCAAGCAAATACAAATAAAAAAATGACGCTCCAAGCAAAACAGATATCATGTGACGAATAAAAATATAGCTCCAAGTGAGGTTACCGATAATGTTGAAGACAAAAGAGGGGATGCCTTCCGGGGCATTCCCAAGCTTAGTTTCTTGGGTATTCCTTGAATATTACATTGGGGTGCCTTGGGCATCCCCGAGCTTAGGGTATTGCGACTCCTTATTCTCCTCATATCGATATCTCACCCAAAACTTGAAAACTTTAATCACACAAAACTTAACGGAACTTCGTGAGATAGGTTAGTATGATAAAGAGAAAACCATTATCTTTGGTACTATCAGAGAAAAGATTCATAATTGTTTCCACATAATCCCTAGTGTAAATTATCATTTATACAATTTATATTGACCAATATAAGCCATAGAAACTAAAAAGCAAGCAAACTATGCATTGAAAACAAAATCTGTCAAAAATAGAACAATCTGTAATGATCTGGACAATGACCATATTTCTGTAAATCCAAAAATTCTGAAAATTTAGGAGAAGTTAGTAAATTTGTATATCATCTTACAAAACTTCAGAATTTTACCATGTTCTAGTGAATTTAAACAATTCTGTTAGTGAAAGAAAAAGTTTCTGTTTTTGCACAGAATCAAGTCAACTATCATCCACACTATCCCAAAGGCTTTACTTGGTACTTTATTGAAACAAAAGCTATAAAACATGATTACTGCAGTATCTTAATCATGTGAACACACACAAATAGTAGGTAAAGATATTGGGTTGTCTCCCAACAAGTGCTTTTCTTTAATGCCTTTTTAGCTAGGCATGATAATTTCAATGATGCTCACATAAAAGTAAAGAATTAAAACATAACGGGAGCATCATGAAGCATATGACTAGCACATTTAATTCTAACCCACTTCCTATGCACGGAATTTTGTGAGCAAAAAATTTATGGGAACAAGAATCAAATAGCATACGAAGGCAAAACAAGCATAACTTCAAGATTTTGAACACATAGAGAGAAAACTTTATATTATTGCAATACCTACAAGCATATGTTCATATCGTATAATATTTTTCAGTAGCATCATGAATGAATTCAACAATATAACTATCACATAAAGCATTCTTTTCATGACCCACAAGCATAGAAATTCTATTACTCTCCACATAAGCAAATTTATTCTCATCAATAATAGTGGGAGAAAATTCAATGAAATAACAATCATATGACACTTGGTGCACATAATCAATTTGAGCATTGAAACCATGATGAAAAGTTTCATAGATATCATTACTCTTTATACCATACATGTCATCACCATAATCATGATAGATATCAAGTTTTTTACCATAGTCAATTGAAACCACTTCCAAAATAGTGGATTCATCATTAAATAAAGTCATGACCTCTACAAACCCACTTTGATAATTATTACAATAAGATTCAACATCCTCCAAAATAGTGGGATCATTACTACCTAAAGTTGACACTCTTCCAAACCCACTTTCATCAATATAATAATCATAAATTGGATGCATACTATCATCATAACAAATTTGCACATCAAAACTTGGGGGGCTAAAAATATCATCTTCATAAAATATAGCATCCCCAAGCTTATGGCTTTGCATATCACTAGCATCATGGATATTCAAAGAATTCATACTAGCAACATTGCAATCATGGTCATAATTCATGTATTTTATGCCAAACATTTTATTGAATTCTTCTTCTAACAATTGAGCACAATTTTTGATCCATCATTTTTAAGAAAGACATGATAAAGACGAATAATATGAGGCAACCTCAATTACATGTTTTTGTAGTTTTCTTTTTATAAACCAAACTAGTGATAAAACAAGAAACTAAAAGATTCAATTGCAAGATCTAAAGATATACCTTCAAGAACTCACCTCACTGGCAACGGCGCCAGAAAAGAGCTTGATGTATACTACCCAGCTTGTTCTTGTAGACTCGTGTTGGGCGTCCAAGCACAGAGTTCTGTAGGACAATAGCAAATTTCCCTCAAGTGGATGACCAAAGTTTTATCAATCCGTGTGAGGCATAGGATGAAGATGGTCTCTCTCAAACAACTCTGCAACCAAATAACAAAGAGTCTCTTGTGTCCCCAACACACCAAATACAATAGTAAATTGTATAGGTGCAAAAGTTCAGCGAAAATATGGTGATACAAGTGTAGTAATGATAGTAGATATTGATTTTTGTAATAGGAAAAATAAAAACGGCAAGGTATCAAGTAACAAAAGTGAGCACAAGCGATATTGCAATGCTTGAAAATGAGGCCTAGGGTTCATACTTTCGCTAGTGCAATCTCTCAACAATGCTAATATAATTGGATCATATAACAATCCCTCAACGTGCAATGAAGAATCACTCCAAAGTTCTTATCTAGCTGAGAACATAAGAAGAATTTGCTTGTAGGTTATGAAATCACCTTAAAGTTATCCTTTCCGATCGATCTATAGAGCTATTCCTATAAGTCTCACAAACAGCCCAAGAGTTCATACTAAAATAACACCATATGATACACATCAACCAACTCTAATGTCACCTAGAAACCCCAATGTCACCAGGAGTATCCGTGAGTTCATTATACGATATGCATCAAACAATTTCAGATTCATAATACTCAATCCAACACAAATAACCTCAAAGAGTGCCCATGATTTCTACCGGAGAAATAAGGACGGAAACGTGCATCAACCCCTATGCATAGATTACCCCAATGTCACCTCGGGAATCCGCGAGTTGAGTGCCGAGACATACATCAAGTGCTCTCACATCCAACAAAGTATTCAATCCGATAATAATGAAATCTCAAAGGTAAAACTCAATTCATCACAACAAGATAGAAAGGGGAAAACACCCTATGATCCAACTATATTAACAAAGCTCCCGATACATCAAGATCGTGCCAAATCAAGAACATGAGAGAGAAATAGAGATCAAACACATAGCTACTAGTACAAACCCTCAGCCCCGAGGGTGGACTACTCCCTCCTCATCATGGTGGCCGCCGGGATGATGAAGATGGCCTCCGGTGATGATTTCCCCCTCCGACAGGGTGCCATAACATAGTCTAGATTGGTTTTTGATACGTCTCCATCGTATCTACTTTTTCAATCCCTTTTGCCCTTATTTTGGACTCTAATTTGCAAGATTTGAATGGAACTAACCAGACTAATGTTGTTTTCAGCAGAATTGCTATGGTGTTATTTTTGTGCAGAAATCAAAGTTCTCGGATTGACCTGAAAATTTACGAAGGTTTTTTGTGGAATAAATAAAAAAATACAGGGCAGAAAGATACCAGAGGGGGGCCACCCAGAGGCCACAAGCCCTGGGGGCGCGCCTATTGATACGTCTCCAACGTATCTATAATTTTTGATTGTTCCATGCTATTATATTATCTGTTTTGGATGTTAATGGGCTTTATTTTACAATTTTATATTATTTTTGGGACTAACCTATTACCCGGAGGCCCAGCCCAAATTGCTGTTTTTTGCCTATTTCAGTGTTTCATAGAAAAGGAATATCAAACGGAGTCCAAACAGAATGAAACCTTCGGGAACGTGATTTCCCAACAAACGTGATCCAGGAGACATGGAGTGGACGTCAAGAAACAATCGAGGAGGCCACGAGGCAGGGGGCGCGCCTACCCCCTGGGCGCGCCCTCCACCCTCGTGGACCCCTTGTTGCTCCACCAACCTACTTCTTCCTCCTATATATATTCACGTACCCCGAAAACATCCAGGAGCACCACGAAACCCTATTTCCATCGCCGCAACCTTCTGTACCCAAGAGATCCCATCTTGGGGCCTTTTCCGGAGCTCCGCCGGAGGGGGCATTGATCACGGAGGGCCTCTACATTAACTCCATGGCCCCTCCGATGATGTGTGGAGTAGTTTACCTCAGACCTATGGGTCCATAGCTAGTAGCTAGATGGCTTCTGCTCTCTCTTTGGATCTCAATACAAAGTTCTCCTCGATTCTCTTGGAGATCTATTCGATGTAATCTTCTTTTGCGGTGTGTTTGTCAAGATCCGATGAATTGTGGGTTTATGATCAAGTCTATCTATGAACAATATTTGAATCTCCTCTAAATTCTTTTATGTATGATTGGTTTATCTTTGCAAGTCTCTTCGAATTATCAGTTTGGTTTGGCCTACTAGATTGATCTTTCTTGCAATGGGAGAAGTGTTTAGCTTTGGGTTCAATCTTGCGGTGGTCGATCCCAATGACAGAAAGGGAACCGACACGTAATGTATTATTGCCATCGAGGATAAAAAGATGGGGTTTACATCATATTGCATGAGTTTATCCCTCTACATCATGTCATCTTGCTTAAGGCGTTACTCTGTTCTTATGAACTTAATACTCTAGATGCATGCTGGATAGCGGTCGATGTGTGGAGTAATAGTAGTAGATGCAGGCAGGAGTCGGTCTACTTGTCGCGGACGTGATGCATATATACATGATCATGCCTAGATATTGTCATAATTATTCGCTTTTCTATCAATTGCTCGACAGTAATTTGTTCACCCACCGTAATACTTATGCTATCTTGAGAGAAGCCACTAGTGAAACCTATGGCCCCAGGGTCTATTTTCCATCATACAAGTTTCCCATCTATTTTATTTTGCAATCTTTACTTTCAATCTATATCATAAAAATACCAAAAATATTTATCTTATTATTATCATCTCTATCAGATCTCACTCTTGCAAGTGGCCATGAAGGGATTGACAACCCCTTTATCGTGTTGGTTGCAAGGTTCTTATTTGTTTGTGTAGGTACGAGGTGACTCGCGCGTGGTCTCCTACTAGATTGATACCTTGGTTCTCAAAAACTGAGGGAAATACTTACACTGCTTTACTGCATCACCCTTTCCTCTTCAAGGGAAAACCAACGCAGTGATCAAGAGGTACCACCTACCCCCAGGGCATGCCTCCCAGGCTTGCGGGCTCCCTGGACCATCTCCGACCCTAATTCCAACTCTATATATACCTATTCACAGAGAGAAAAATCAGAGAGAAGGATTCATCACATTTTACGATACGGAGCCACTGCCACCTCCTGTTCTTCATCGGGAGGGCTGGTCTCGAGTCCGTCAGGGCTCCGGAGAGGGGAATCCATCACCATCGTCATCATAAACCTTCCTCCATCACCAATTTCATGATGCTCACCTTCGGGAGTGAGTAATTCTATCGTAGGCTTGCTGTACGGTGATGGGTTGGATGGGATTTATCATGTAATCAAGTTAGTCTTGTTAAGGTTTGATCCCTAGTATCCACTATGTTTCGAGATTGATGTTGCTATGACTTTTCTATGCTTAATGCTTGTCACTAGGGCCCGAGTGCCATGATTTTAGATCTGAACCTATTATGTTTTCATGAATATATGTGTGTTCTTGATCCTATATTGCAAGTTGTAGACACCTATTACGAGTTATGATCCGCATATCCCAAGGTGGCAATAATTGGGATTCTTTCCGGTGATTACCGTAGTTTGAGGAGTTCATGTATTCACTAAGTGCTAATGCTTTGTTCTGGTTCTCTATTAAAAGGAGACCTTAATATTCCTTAGTTTCCATTAGGACCCCGCTGCCATGGGAGGGTAGGACAAAAGATGTCATGCAAGTTCTTTTCCCTAAGCACGTATGACTATATACAGAATACATGCCTACATTACATTGATGAATTGGAGCTAATTCTGTGTCACCCTAGGTTGTAACTGCTACATGATGAATATTATCCACCACAATTATCATTGTCGATCCAATGCCTACGATCTTTTCACATATTGATCTTTGCTAAGTTACTTTCGTTGCTACCGCTGTTACAATCACTACAAAACTACTACTGTTATGTTTGCCACCGTTACCGTTACTTCCATACTACATTGCTGCAGATATTAAGTCTTTCAGGTGTGGTTGAATTGAAAACTTAACTGCTAATACTCGTGAATATTCTTTGGCTCCCCTTGTATCGAATCAATAAATTTGGGTTGAATACTCTATCCTCGAAAACTGTTACGATCCCCTATACTTGTGGGTTATCAAGACCTTTTTCTGGCGCCGTTGCCAGGGAGCATATCTATATTTGCTGAGTCACTTGGGATTTATATCTGTTGATCACTATGAGGAATCTGAAAGATACCAGAACCAAGATTTTTTACTTCTACTACAAGGGGAAGTAAGGAACTGCCATCTAACTCTGCACTTGATTCAGCTTCTGTTTTGAGTAAGCTTGCGACACCTACACCTGCTATTAATTATGATATGTCACAAGTTACTGATGATGCTATTTCTGCTATGAATGATTTTTATGATGATACTAGTACTTTGCTTGATAATACTATGCCACTCAGTGAATTTCTTGATGAACAACTTGCTAGAGCTAAACATATTGAGAATGCTGAAACTGATGATATTTCTGAAACTGATGAAATTATTGAAACTGAACACTTTGAAACACCTATTAGACCTAGCTCTCCTAGATATGAATTGCATGTTATACCTAAGGGTTATGTTATGTATGGAGAGGTAGCTAGGGACTTTCTTGCTTGTAAGGATAGAGAGGATCTTAAGAAATTACTAGTCAAGTTGAAAGAAAAAACTTTGAATGCTAGAATGCAATATGATCATAAGTTTGCTACTTCACATATCTTTGTTACTGATAAGGATTATGAATTCTCTGTCGATCCTGAGTTAATTAATTTGGTTGAATCTGATCCTTTCCATAATTATGCTATTGTGGCACATCTTACTAAACTGAATGATATAGCCACCCTATTTGCTCATGTGGAAAAAATTCGCTACTACTATATTATTAAGTTGTTTCCTTTCTCATTAAAGGGTGATGCTAAGATATGGTTTAGTTCTCTTATTCCTGGTTGTGTGTGTAGTCCCCAGGGTATGATATATTACTTCTCTGAAAAATATTTTCCTGCTCATAAGAAACAAGTTGTTTAAAAGGAAATATTTAACTTTGTGCAAATTGAAGAAGAGAGTCTCCCACAAGCTTGGGGGCGGCTTCTCCAATTACTTAATGCTTTGCCTGATCATCCTCTCAAAAAAATGAAATACTTGATATCTTTTATAATAGACTAACCGATGCTTCTAGGGACCACCTAGATAGTTGTGTTGGTTGTGTTTTCAGGAAACGAACTGTTGAACAAGCTGAAGTATTATTGAATAATATATTGAGTAATGATAATGATTGGACTCTTTTCGGACCACCTCCTAAGCCAACTCCAAAGAAGAGGGGTATTCTATTTCTCAGACTTTGCTTTCAAAGTGACCATGCAATGACAATGATCAAAGTGTCAAACCCTCTCTTCTCTTCCCTCCTAAAAACTTGTTTATTCCTCGACCACCGGGATATGAAAGTGTCGCTCGTGATGGGGCATTTCACATTTAGCCGAGGGCCTCAAAGCAAAGGTGCCAAACTTCCTAGGCATAGACACATTGCATGACAATATGGTCCACGTTATCCTCCTCTTGGAGGCAGGTCAACTGCAGGTCTTGAAGGCCATGCTTGGCATGTCTATCAGATGTCCACAGTTTGTATTGCGGTGTCAACCAATTAAATATATTGCACTTAAAGGGGGGAGGGGCACTTCTCCAGATACTGCTAGCCGATGGCGATCGCACCAAACCAAGGAAAAGTCTGGGGCACACTGACTTCGCAGTGTAAACACCGGATGCCGCGCATGGCTAGGTGAAGGTATTCTGGAGATCAAGGTTCCTTGGCACTGTGACAATGTCCTGGCAAAGGTGAACATACTGAATCTAAGCCATAAATGATGTGTCAGCAGAAAGTCCTGCACCCACGCATTGCCCAATAGCACACTGATGCACTGTACGTCGGTTCTATGTACGAGTAGGGGCTGTGACAAAGTGAAGTGGAGCTATGTCCTGCATCAAGAAACCGTGGATCCAACGGTCCCTCCAGAACAAAACCTTATGTCCATCCTCAACAATGATGTGCACCAAGCTGTCAAACACAACATGAGCGCCCAGATCAGTCATCATCGGGATACCTTGCCATGGTCTTTGCAGCTCCATCCTCTTCAACCATTCCCAACATCATGTATTGTGAGTGTTAACTATTGATCTAGAGACTAGCACAATATATGAAAGAGATTCAGGCTCAGGACAGGATCGTCACAACAACCTACAATGAAGAAGTTTCTTTTAATAAAAAATACATCATTTCTGTATAGCAAAAGAGCCCTACACGTGGCCACTGCCCCTACCATGATGTGGGAAAAAGAAAACCTTTTTATATCTACAACCAACAGAACATGTTTGATGCACCACGAGCGTGATACAAATGTGAAATAACCTGCACAACAATCCCACTAGAAAAACCTGCACAACAACCCATACAACACTAGAAAACTTACACTGTGAGATATTCGATCGACTTGTCATGATAAAAAAAGGACATATTTTCCACTCCGTTGTCAATTCCGCTTTGCAAGACTATCTGCTGCAAATGAAAAACAATTACGAGAAAGGTTTAGCTTGCTTGGTAGCCACTGGTTTATATGGATATTTAAGAGTGTTGGGTTTAGTCCCACATCGATTGTGGGAGGAGACATAACACGATTTATAAGGGCGAGGGTGTCCCCTTCTAACAGGCTAGTCTTTTGGGGGGAGAGGCCCCAAGGCCTCTCATAAGTCGATGTTGCTCTCGGATGGTCAATGATGACCTCAAATTTATTCTAACAATTGGTATCAGTGCCCAGGTGCCCGAAATAAAATCTCGATGAACTCACGCATGGTCGGTCATGGTTGGTGGGCTGGAAACGCTGGTGTTAACGGGCCCATGTGTGACCGATGTGCGAGGGGGAGATTGTTGGGTTTAGTCCCACATCGATTGTGGGGGGAGACATAACACGATTTATAAGTGCGGGGGTGTCCCCTCCTAACAGGCTAGTCTTTTGGGGGGAAAAGGGCCCAAGGCCTCTCATAAGTCGATCTTGCTCTCCGGTTGGGCTTGGTTTACGCATGTGGGTCCAAACGTTGGTGGTAGCGGACCCGGGATTGCGTAACAAAGAGGTCAGTATCACAACACAAACTCGTAATTCTCATGTATAGTTAAGTTTGAACAATGGACATTGAAGAATGATCAATGAGCGAATTGAAGATAACTCAGATGGTTAGATTTCTTGTGATGGAATCAACTCATCAAAGTTCATGTTCTAGACTTGGCGCTGATAGTTGCATTTTTCTATACCTATTTCAGACCTTCCGGCGATGTGAGTTCAGTGGGAGGAGATGTTCCCGTCGACTACGAATGCGTCTGTGATGACTTTGTTAACTTAAAATGTTGTGCCGGCTGAGTATCTCGGAGATGTTTATAGGGATAGAGTGTGTGTGCACGCTCATAGGATGAGTGTATGTGCGTGAGCATTTGTATTGTATTTTAAAAAATGCCCTTGCCGGCGTGAGGGCTCTGTTTTCAGTTGTTTCTTCGCGTTTTGTTACGAATTATGTTCTGTTCAGGAAGACGAGACGGCGGCGGCTCCCTGAAGATGTAGTAATGTTCTTCCCGCCTAGCCCCTGTCTTGATTATGTCTCTAGTATCATCGGTGGGTGTGTGGAGGTGTGTCTCCGGTGAATCTATTATTGGTGAATTTGCTCGGATCTGGCCGTAGTTCGTCTACTTTCATGTGTTTTCAGGTTGGATCATTCCGAGCTACTCTACTCTTCATCGGCGGCGGTTGTTGTCCTGCTGCGCTGGTCCTATGGAGTCTTAGCACGACGACTTCCCGATTGTCTATTACAACAAGTTTTGCCCGGCTTTGGCGAGGGAGAGACAATGACGGCGGCGCGCATTCGGCTCGCTTCGGTGCTTGTAGTCGTCGCTGGGTGAAAAAAAAATACTATGAGAAGAAGTTTTCTCGAAAAAACAAAATCAACTATGGACATCCACACGTACGGTTGTTAAAAAAAATGCAATTTAGCGAATTGTTGGTTCATGCAAAGATTGCCTCCAATTTCCATGGGATCGACCGACCAAAAGTAGTACTAGTCTACAAGACGAAGAAAAGAAGTTAAGAAAGGACTGCTGATGATCCTGTTGACGGGAGCAACAAACAAACTAACCGGCACGGGAGAGATCCGCGGCTCCGTGTCCCGATTCTCCTGCGAGTCCTGTCCCGCGCCAAGCCGCTCAACCAGCGAACCGCCTGCTGACCCCACATCCTGCTCGCCCCCGACGTGCGGGGATCACCCCGCGTTCCCCGAACTCGTGTGCATGGCGCGCCACGTACGCCCATCGCGCCCCGCAACGCAAACACAGCGCCTAAAACCCGCGTCCAAACCAATGGTGGCACTACCAGCTTAGATAGATCGATCGACCCATCCATCGGCCGATCGGCATGGCGGGGGTGGGAGGCCGGAGCTCGCGCGCCGCCGGGAAGCGCGGGGGCGGGGCGGCGTCCTCGTCCGCGGCCGCGTCGGCGTGCGTCTACTACGCCACCACGGGGGTGCTCGTGGCGCTCTGCGTCGCCGGGGCTTACTTGCTCACGTCCACCTCGTCCGCGTCCATCGCCGGGCCGGACGACGGGGACAAGGCGGCCGCCGTCACGGCGTACCGCCATACCACGCGCTCGTCGTTCGCGTACGAGGTGACCAGGGAGAAGGCGCCGCCGTCGCCGCCGCGCGAGCCCGAGGCCGAGGACGGGGCGCTGGGCAAGGAGGACGCTGGCTCCGAGGAGGATGGCGGCGCCGAGCAGGAGCGCGGCAGCGCCGTCACCGCGGCGGCCGTGGACGACCCGCATGCCCAGCCCGATCTGGACGAGCGTGGCTCCGGCGGCGAGGACTCCAAGAGCGACGCGGCGGCGGTGGACGAGGACCAGAGCAACGAGCGTGTCCGCGTCGCCGCCAGCGAGGCCACCGCCGAGGAGGAGGAGGACGCCGCGGCGGCGACGGGCGCGGACAAGGAGCAAGAAACGCTGGACAACGATCAGGAAGAAGAGCAGCAGTCGCATCTGCAGATGCCGCGCGCCACGGTGGAGGAGAGGAACCTGGACGGCGGCATCGAGGAGGAGAGCATCGCGCGGCAGCGGCAGAGCGACGAGGAGGAGCGTATGAGCGCCGGCGACGAGCAGCCCGGCACGGGCATCCTCCGCCGCGAGGCGCAGGAGGACGAGGCGGCGGAGCGGCAGTCGGATGAGGATAGACCCGATCAGGAGCAGCCAGAGGAGGAGCGTAGCAGCGACCAATCGCTGGTCGAGGAGGACGGGCGCACGTTGGTGGAGGTGGAGTCCGACCCCGGGCAAGAAGACGGCGGCGGAGACGACAAGGCAGCCGAGTCAGAGCACAAGGAGGACACGGACGGCAGCGGCGCCGGCTCGGTGAACCACAACGTCGTCGATACGCTGCAAGGCGAGGACTCGGCCGTCGGCGCCGGAGGAGACCAGAGCGCGTGGACGACGCAGCGCGATCAGTCCCACCGGGAGAAGGACCGGCGCCAGGAAGACGCGGGCGACGGCAACAGCACGGACGGGGAGGAGCAGCACGAGTGGCGGACGTGCAACGTCAAGGCCGGCGCCGACTACATCCCGTGCCTGGACAACGAGAAGGCCGTCAAGAAGCTGCGGCCGGAGAACTTCCGGCGCTACGAGCACCGCGAGCGCCACTGCCCCGACGAGGGCCCGACGTGCCTCGTCGCGCTCCCAAGAGGCTACCGCCGGCCCGTCGAGTGGCCAAAGAGCCGCGACAGGGTACAAACAAAAAAACATTCTTCTTTCCATGGATTGGTTGCTCACTGACACGACGATGGTGACTTACTGACTTGTGCAGATTTGGCTGAGCAATGTGCCGCACACGAAGCTGGTCCAGGTGAAGGGGCACCAGAACTGGGTGAAGGTGAGCGGGCAGTACCTGCTCTTCCCCGGCGGCGGCACGCAGTTCATCCACGGCGCGCTGCACTACATCGACTTCCTGCAGCAGTCGGTGCGCGGCGTCGCGTGGGGGAAGCGCACGCGGGTGGTGCTGGACGTGGGGTGCGGCGTGGCCAGCTTCGGGGGCTACCTGTTCGAGCGGGACGTGGTGACCATGTCGTTCGCGCCCAAGGACGAGCACGAGGCGCAGGTGCAGATGGCGCTGGAGCGCGGCATCCCGGCCATCTCCGCCGTCATGGGCTCCAAGCGCCTCCCCTTCCCCAGCAAGGCGTTCGACCTCGTCCACTGCGCGCGCTGCCGTGTCCCCTGGCACGCCGACGGCGGCGCCCTCCTCCTCGAGCTCAACCGCGTCCTCCGCCCCGGCGGCCTCTTCGTCTGGTCCGCCACGCCCGTCTACCAGAAGCTCACCGACGACGTCGAGATCTGGAAAGGTATGTGCAGACATGATTAAGCACCAATGATTTTTGCTTATGAGTTCTCACCGTGAGCATGAGTGAACGAACCATTCGCAGCAATGACGGCTCTGACGAAATCCATGTGCTGGGAGCTGGTGACGATCAAGAAAGACCGGCTCAACGGCGTCGGCGCCGCCTTCTACCGGAAGCCGACGTCTAACGAGTGCTACGAGAGCCGGACAAGGCAGCAGCCTCCCATGTGCAGCGACGACGACGACGCCAACGCGGCGTGGTACGTCCGCCTGAACGCGTGCATCCACCGGGTGCCGACCGGCGTGGCGGAGCGCGGGGCCAGGTGGCCGGCGGACTGGCCGCGGCGGGTGCGCGCGCCGCCCAACTGGCTCAACACCTCGCAGGTCGGGGTATACGGGAAGCCTGCGCCGGAGGACTTCGTGGCGGACTACCAGCACTGGAGGCGCGTCATGGACAAGTCGTACCTCAACGGCCTGGGCGTCGACTGGTCCAGGGTGAGGAACGTCATGGACATGCGAGCCGCCTACGGAGGGTAATATCAGCGACAAGAACCCTTCCCGCCATTGCACCTAGCAATCACCTCCACGACATTGATGGATGTACATGGTCTCTGCCAGGTTCGCCGCGGCGCTGAGGGACCAGAAGGTCTGGGTGATGAACGTCGTCAACGTGGACGCGCCGGACACGCTGCCCATCATCTTCGACCGCGGGCTGTTCGGCATGTACCATGACTGGTGCGAGTCCTTCAGCACCTACCCGAGGACCTACGACCTTCTGCACGCCGATCGCCTCTTCTCAAAGATAAAGGACAGGTCAGTCGCTGCTCTGCTTACTTCTACTTCAGCCATGGTCGGTTCAGGGTTACGACGGCAAACGTGTGTTGTTCAGGTGCGCCGTGCTGCCGGTCATCGTCGAGGTGGACAGGATCGTGAGGCCGGGAGGGAGCATCATCGTGCGCGACGACTCCGGCGCCGTCGGCGAGGTGGAGAAGCTCTTGAGGTCGCTTCACTGGGACGTGAGGCTCACCTTCTCCAAGAACGATGAAGGGGTGCTGTTCGCCGAGAAATCGGATTGGCGGACGGAGCTGGCCGCCGAGCCAACCTAAACCAAGCCATCTCCATTCTCATGATCACAAGCAATTTTCACCCAGCAAAAGATAGATAGGGTTTTTCTTTTGTTCTTTTTTTTAATTCTTTCTTTGGTTAGCATTAATGTAGTATGTGGTACCAACTAACTACCCTACAAATAAGACATGGCTCTGTAATGCAGTATGCATCCAAGACTCATGCATAGAACTGAGATGAGTGGAGCATTAGTTTGTCAGTTCAAATACTTGCTCCCTCCAACCCATAATAAGTGTCACAGTTTTGAACTACTCCAGTTGCTAGCAAATCAGTTAGATTAGTAAAGTTAAATCAATGTTGAGTCCAGGTGTTAGAAGATACTACTTCAATAGCAGATCGTAATAATGTCTGCAGATGTGCACATCAATTGTTACAACAATGTAAGGTATCCACGGCAGATGCTCTGAACAAATCAATTGGGCAACCACTGGCATATCTTTATACAAATTCATTTTTGACCCTAGTAGTTCTCTTTTACAGAACCACGACCCATGGTGCCTCCCATAAAGTGTGTTCCAACAAAATGCTGATACAATCTATACTGACATTAGATATCTGGTGCCTTCTGGTTCATCTTTAGTTTACCTCCATAAATCGGTAAGCTGTAGATGGCAAAATTGATGGGCATCATCACGCATTGCTTGCAGCTAGCCCGTTTGTAACGGCATGTGACTGTAAAGAGCTCTGATCTCTGTAAAGTGGTATTCCACCGCCGAGTTCTTTCAGCCTCTTTACCATATCATGCAACCCCTCAAAAGTGAGCTTGGTCTGTGCATTGAATTCCTCCCTCACTTGCGGATGCACTCTAAAACAGCTTCCCAGCAACTTGTGGAGATGGGATCGAATCATTCTCCATGGCACTGGGTATTGCTCGCACAGTTTCAAATACTCAATGGCAAGATCAGCCGGGTCTAAACCACCATCTCCGTCTTCATTGCCATCTTCTTTCCACTCCTTTGTACGGAAACCAGCAAATAATGCTGGATTTTCCAAAAGAGGTTCAGCTGAAAGCACGCCATCAGCACCAGTGTGTTGCAGACAGCTCTTCACATCCTCCATATGACGAATGTTTCCATTTGCAAGTACAGGTATCCTCAGGGCATCTTTCACAGCTTTGATGGCATCCCAGTCAGCTCGAAATTTCTTCCCATCTTTTTCATCTCTTGTACGCCCATGCACTGCCACAAGAGAAGCACCGGCTTCTTCAAGCATCTTTGCATACGCAAGTGTGTCCTCCAGTCGCGGAAATATGCGGATCTTGCAAGAGACTGGAACACAAAGGTTCTCTGACAGATTTTGCACAAGCGATTTAACGAGTGGAAGGTTGTCCATGAGAAATGCCCCATAGTATCCCCGTTTAGCAATGCGCTGTGGACATCTGCAGAGTTTTCAGAGAGGCATTACTGCCATTTAGAAAAGAATCCAGTTTGAATCATATATTTGAAATAATGATCATATATGGGGAACATCCACGATGTACTGAATATTAAAAATGATGAAGATATTAAATTTGCAGACATAATGCCACCACAGACACATTTGCAAAATGTGCAGTACCCGAGGAAACCTCAGATAAGGCAGCTTTAGTGCTTTGAAACATTTGCCTAAAAATAAAACAAAATAGTTCGGTTGCTTAAAGTTTAAATTCTATCACTGCAAGGTCCAGTGCTAGCATCATGCTGAAAGCACAGGGATACTTCAGCGACAGTGATCAGAGGCAGATTATCTATCGTAATGTACCTTTTTGTTTATGCAACAAATATATATGAGCCACTACAGAAGTCCGCAGATAAGTGACTAAAGAGAACAGTATTTTTCAGTATAACATCATAAAGAATTGGCACATTACCCAAAATTCAAATCAACATAGTCGCAGTGTGCTTCCACCAGCTTTGCAGCTTGTAACAAAATATCAGGATCGTTCGCACAAAACTGAACAAAAAGTGGGCGGTCCTCCTGCATAAGATTTGATCAATGTCACATTCCGCGCAAGATTTCCTTTTATTGTATAGTAGTAGACTACAGACAGTAACTGCACAATACAGCTAATTACTGGAAATAACTGCCTACCCATTTTATAGTCCTATACTACTAGGACAACGTAATACCGAATCTTCTGGATGATGTAACAGAAATTCACCAATTGTTACTCTTAAATCCTATTCTAACAGTGAAGAATTACCAGAAATTCTATGAAACAGTGGTCTACAGGTGAATCAAATTGCTCAAATTCGGCTATCCTAGAGTTTAAACGTAATGATACGACGACCTAGAGGCTCGTAAGTGTGAGTTTACCTTGCAGGTAGTGAACTCCATGTCCCTGTGCTTCTCGTTCTCGGAGAAGATGCGGGAGTGGAGCATGGGCGTGTAGGCGGCGTCGGCGCCGTAGCGGCGGCACAGCATGCGGAAGGGCAGCTCCGAGTTGTCCACCATGGGCGCCACCACCAGCCTCGGGGACCCCAGCCGCCTCCAGTGCGCCCACGCGCGCTCCACCCTCTCCTCCGCGGACGCCGGCGGAGGAGGCAGGGGCGTGGGCACGGGCGGCGCGATCTCCTCGGGGGCAGCGGCGGCAGCGGGGCTGGAGCATATGTCCTCGTCGGGGTCGGAGGCCGTGGTCAGGTGGGCGGCGGCGGCGGCGTCGGCCGGAGACATGGCGAGGCTAGGGTTTAGGGAGCGGAAGAGGAGGCGCGAGTTCGGGAGGAAGGGGACGAGTCGGCGTGGTAGCATGCGGCTCGGCTCGGTGCGGTTCGCGGATCGGGGGTTCCGTGTTGTGGGCTCTGATCCAGTCGGTCTGAGGAACGAGCCCCACCTGTCAGTGGATGAAGAAGCTTAGAAAAAATTGCCCTAGCTCAGCCCATCCGGCCCATACTAAGAGTAGCCCATCCACATTTGTCGCTTTTTCGATGAGCCGATCCACCTTACATGGCCCACATGAACCTAGCTGAGATTTGTTGAGAGGCCGACGATGAGGACAAGTGCCTCAATTTTTCTTTTTGAGAGATGCCTACCAAAAATGTTGAGAATTGAGAAACAAGGTATTCTCAAGAAATAATTTGTTGAGAGGCAATGAAGCGAAAGAGAACGAGACCGACGATGTGGACAAGTGCGACGATTGACTTTTGACTCATGCAAGCGAAGCTGATGTATGGTACGATGAGCCATTAGCCATGAGAGGATGATGATCGTATAGTGGTCATGAGCAAAACCCGTCTGAGGAAGAACAACCTAGCTTAGTTGCATACATGGACCACAACATGAACACCCTTGAAGTTTCCCAAAAATAAGGCCAATTCTTTTTGCCTTAAACTCATCAAGAAATCGGTTTAAGATTATTTACGTTAGGGATGTTGTTTGAGTTGTTTGATGACAAGTCTATGATGCTCATCTATTACTCCTATAAAAGAAAAAGAGGACGGAAAACCAAACAATCAGATCCATCCATCAATAAAATCTAATGGCCCTTAATCCTTCGATGTTTGATACAACAAACACGCCAATCAACCCACTAATCCTCCATCGCTATAATCACGAAAACAAACCGCTCTGCAGAACGCGCACGCCCGCACGACCTTTCCCACTCTCCTCCTCCCAACCAGTACTCCCTCCCAACGTCCCCTGCCCGTCGGACGTCGGTCCACGGCCACCCCGCCGGCCCCGCGCGCTGCGTCCCCTGCCCGTCGGCAGCCGGTCCGCCGCCGCCCTGGCCGGCCCCGCGCCGTCCCCCGCCGCCCAGCTTGGCCTCCGTCGCCGCAACCGCCAGACTTCTTCTGCTTCCCCGCGGATAAACGTGGGCATGAGCAGAGCAGGCCCCCGCTGGTCTTCTTCTGCTGCCCCAAGAACGCGGGAGCGCCCCCTGCCGCCGCTGCCCACTGCCCGCGGTCAGCCTCTGCTGCCACACGGAAGGACGTCAGCGCGGTGCGGCGGCGCTGCCCTCCTCTGCTGCCCAACGCTGCCCAACAGACGGCCACGACCTTATCTGACTATGGAGAAACCAGTAAGTTTCCATTCGATTGATTGAAGTGTAGATTGATATAAAACTATACTGAATAGTGAGGTACCCAGCATATGGTCCATTTTATGTTCCATACACAAGAGAATTTGATCGTTTTAGCGCATCATTATCTACATACACCACAATGGAGGATGTTACAAAGTCTACCCTGTACTTATGATTCAGTTTGTGTTCCATACACAAGAGGATTTGATGCTTGTGCTTATTTACTTTCTTTGGTCGTTTTACTGCATCATGATCTGCATACGTCGCAGTGGAGGATGTTAGAAAGTCTACACTGTACTTTTTCCAACGACCAAATGTGAACTGATTCTCATTCTATCATTCTTTTATATACATGATCCTTCCACACAACTAACATTGCCGCAGTTAAACAACGTTATTCTGGAAGGGTTAGACTCTGATTATATCATTAAAAGGTGAATTATCATGATCCAAATCAATGCCAAGCTCAGCACTAGACAGGGTTACAGTCTGATTATTGACTATTTAATCTCTTCATATGATAATTGTATTGTGTAACTCGAATTACCTTTTCAGTGCTCCCACAAATCCATTCTACCACGACTCACTCCTCAATTGGCATCAAAATTACTACACAATAGCTCCTAAACTTTCTGTACATGATTTCAATCATCCACTAATATACGAAATTCAGGCAAACTCAATACTAATATTTTATATCTTCTTTTTTGGCCTCTTCCCTATCAACTCATACTTTATTTCTACATGTTCAGAATGTTCCCATTCATCAGCAATTGTTGCACCTAAGGTCCTTTCAGTCACATTTTCAGGTTTACTTCATCGCTTGAGAGTTTGTACTTTGTGGTCGGTGGTGGAAAGGTGGAGCAAGAGGTCTCTCTCAAGCTGTGGGAGAACGAGTCTGCAGAGACGACGTTGAATTTTATCAAGGCGGCTTCATTTTGTTTTGAACTATCCAAGAGAGACAAGGTTGCTTCATTTGCAAGCTCAAAACTCTTTATGATTGTATTCTGCTTCTCTACCCAGTTCACTGAAAATATCAACCAATGCAATTGGTTGTTGGTGTTTGATCCCATTAGTAGTATGATCAAATTTGTTTCGAGACATGCAGTCCCCAAATGCTCCACTCCCCACAATCTGACGAATGGGAGAGGGAAGCTGAGGCTATGATCGCGCCGTTGTAGACAAACAGTTTAACACTGAGGTAATGTGATAAAAATAATCGTTTTTTCTCTCTCGTACGTTTCGGTTTATGTATGTCTGCTATGTACAATTCATGTACTCCCTCTGTCCCAAAATAAGTGACTCAACTTTATACTAGCTTTACTATAAAGTTAGTACGAAATTCAGTCATTTATTTTGGGACGGAGGGAGTACTATTCTGTCCTTGCACTGCTTTCTTCTACCCCCTCCGTAAACTAATGTAAAGGCATTTGGATCACTAATATAGTAATCTAAACGCTCTTATATTAGTATACAGACGGAGTAATATTTTTGTTGTATATTACTATGTTCAGTTGGTGTGAAATCCCCCAATTTTTGGTTAATCTAGGAAGTAAAAATAAGTTCAGTTTGTAGACTGTTTAAACCACTTTTAACTGAACTTGTACAAGCATCAAATCTAGGATATTTCAAGTCTCTTCACAAAAAACATATTACATAGCAATAATTTCATCTGATTGTTGTACCAATCCGATTATGAGGTGTATTCGTGGTGCCTTGAAGTGTAAAAATTGCAGTACTTTTCCTTCCTCTTTTTTTGTATTATTTTAGCTCAAGATTACACTTGCTGACTGGACACTAAATAACATTCTTCTGTTTTTTGTTGCAACGAGAGAATAATAATGAGATGCGCTGCCACATGGAGAACTTGGACCAATTGATAAGACACCAAATCTTGGGCACTAAATTATGTGTATGTAGTTGATCTGCATCTGAAATCTCTTTATAATAGTCGCGTATATTATAGTTAATTTCACCGATATCTGTGTATCTTTTATTTGGTTATTTGGCCTGAACCTACAGTTCAAGGTTAGTAATTATTTGGTCCGAGCCTACTATTCCTTTCCATGTCTTGTATAATTCTCTTTTTTGACATGAAGAGTTCCTGGAGGTTGGATGGCAATTTGAAAATTCCAGTGTATGCTTCAAGATGTATGCATATAATTTTGGAGTCTATTCATGTTGGTTCAGCATGTTTCTACTACACTCCACATCTCACAGTATTTAGAGCAGAGGGCCTTCGATAGTGAATACTGCATAAAATGGTGTTGTTCCGTGGGATGCAGAATTTGTTGTTTCATTCATCCCCTATCCTTGGTGTTGTTTTACATAGCTTATACTCATTTGCTTTGTTTCAGTGGCAGGTTATACAGCATAGGAAAACTTGACTAAGCTGTTCTGAAATTCCGGTTCCATTGGGTGATTTCTGTTTTCTTAATAAATTGGTGGGAGTGTGAGATAACTATTAAGCCAATTAGTTGCTGTGTACATTTAACAAGCGGTTAGTTGGGAGGTGATAATTATTTTTGTGTACACATAGTTTAGTCAGGGCATGCCCATGAACTGTTGCTTGCATATTGTATCATGTGAACGTAAGTGAATAAATCTTCCTTGGCTGAAATGTCATACCCGGTTTTGTGAAGTTTATATAAGCTTGCATTTTTTTTGTTGCTTTGACCATTTTCTTCTTTTCCTTTGATAGCTAAGATGCACATGTAAAATTACATAATTGGATCCTTCGGAGCCTGGTAGATTCTGTACCAATTGTCGACTTAGCACTTACCATGTGCTGCATAATTGTTTCAGATTAGCATCCTTGTACAGCAGCAAATCAACTAGGAGCCTCTCCTGAGAAGCAAAGATGTAGATTGTCCACCTCGAAGGTTATAGTTGCTAAAGAAGCTACAAGAGATTTAGAATATTTTATCTCACAACTTTCACTTCATCAGCCCAATAATGAAAGCAGAAGTATGCATTAAATATACAAAGGTCTCCACAAGGTTTGCATAAGACGGTAATGTCCCATCTTTAAATCCTCCGACATTGTGCTAGAAACTAATTTTATTACTGACTGGACATATATGCCATGCATGTTTAGTACCTTGACTCTTTATATAGACAAAGCTCTGAGGGATGAAGCGTTTGGGAGCCCGGATGAAGAATGCTTCTGAGGCGGAGAAAGAGAAGTGATGAGAATACTTCCAAACCGCTCTGAATTTTTATTTTGGCAAACTCGGACTCCTTGTTTGATAAAATACATCTGAAGAGCATTTTTGCGCACTGTTCAAATAAACTCTTCATTTTTGTGCCTCTGTCAAACAATGCATTTCAAATAATTAGGTTATTGTCCTGGGGATATTTCGACAAATGTTGTACTTATCATCCTAGATACTCCCTATTCATTACCTATATCACATTCCCATTTTATTTCTTTGGGGAATAGCACATATTGTATTTCCATTTTTAGTTTCTTTAGTTGTTTGAATTAAAAAAGGTGTAGACAAACAAAAGCTATAGAAAAGGATACAAATTAAATAGAGGTGGAATTTGAAAAATGGATTGAATTGGCAGGACGTGCGTTGCACGTGCACGCTTACTAGTGAAATATAAATGTGCCATGCTAAACTGATATTGTTCCAACTTTTTTGCTGTTTTTGAACTCTATGTTGTGCTAACCTTCTTCCTATAATTTCCTACCCAAAAAACCTACAAAATTAGAGAAAGGCGATTAGCCAATGGAAACTAATTAGTCAAAACCTTGTTGAAAAAGGTAAATCCACTACAATGACACAAGGAAACTCAATTCAACTAATGCATGACTTCCATGAAGCTTGGACACTTTCGGTAACATTGTTTGCGCCGTACTGAATATTACGGTACTTAGTTCTTTTTTTCAAATACGGTACTCAGTCTTTTTGACAAAATAACGGCAAGGAGCTATAAAGATGGCTTGGGTAAACCTAACCATGAGAGTACATATTTAGGACACCAGAAACAAACAAGCTGGGGCATGGATATAGGAAGAAAAGAAAGACGTCCATCCACGGATATTCAGTTCGATGGCTGGGCTCATCTGCACCCGTGAACAGTAAATACAAGAAAATACTAAAAATTCTAAACAAAATTTAGGTGGAAGATGTTCCAATGGGTGATGTCCGTGCCATATTTCAGCTTGTTCAGACATCCGATGAGCTCGTGGCAAAAAGACAAAATTGGTCAAAATAGTGCGTGAACAGTAAACTTTCTTACAACCCAAAATTTATCTTTTTTACTAAAAGCTACTGAAATGTCCAAACTTCATGAAATTTGGCACGGATTTCACGCACATGAGTATCTAGCATCACAAAAAAATTAGAAGTTTTTTAATTACCGTTTTAAATGAATTTTTTGTTCACCTCGGGTGCAGATGGACGAGACTTGCCTGCTCCCCCGTCGTGTGCCCATCCGTGCTCCCGTCTACGTGGCTTAATTTGATTGAAACAAAATAAGATCCGGCCTCACCCCCTTAAAATCAGGGGGGAGATGATTATATTAGAAAGAAAAAAGGAAAAAGACAGCCGTAGGATTAAGTGGGAGCACGGATGAAAGCACGGGAAGGGAGCAGGCAAGCCGGATCCGGTGCAGATGCACCTGAGAGCGGAAACACCGCGTCCATGGAAAATTATTACTCAAATCTTGATTTGATCTCTCGGACTCCAATACTAGACATCCTAGACCCTCTCAAATTAAACAGATTTGTTTCTTGGCTTCTGTCAACGGTATCAATGATGAAGTGGTGACAATTTCATACATGTGACAACCATAGTCAAAATAAAAATAAAAATTAAGGGAAATGAAACAAATTTGAATAAGCTATTAAGAAAAAAATTTAAAAATATGGAAATATGAGTAAATTATGTGAGATAATAAACCATAATCATTATATAATAATTATTAAGCATGTGAGAATTACCAAATTGAAAACTCAAACTTTCTTTTGTATAGATCAATGATATTATGGAAAACAAGAAATTTCAAGGCAACTCACTAATTATTAAACTTTCATAAAGATTAATCACATTTTCCTTTTTTATTGGTACTAATAGTTACAAGATTTTTTGGAATTTTGAAAAAAAAATTAAAATCTTTTCAGGTGACCCTTTTTGTGGATGGGCAGGTTATGGCTATGGAGCTCATTTCATTCTTAAAAAAATGATGCATTGTTCTTTTCAGATTCAGATGGAACAACAGCAGCCAAGATAGGTTAGAAAAATACACCACTATGCAATCGGTAGGGTCTTGTTCCTCCTTATCTCAGGATGGGTTCGATGGGACGCATAATCTGATTGTTTAGGGCGCACCACCAAACTGCATTAGACAGAGCCCCCATGATCCTATCTGTGAACCAGATTGACATGTCACTCCTGTCGGATCGCACATGAGCTGAGTTCCAGTGACAACATGTATATAATGAATATTCTTGTATTCCAAGCGTTTTGAAATGAACCAAATGGTCCATGCACGCATGATACTACATCACGATTTTGAGTAGAATAAGCAGACGAGCTGTCCAAGTTGCCATCTTGATCTTGATTCGGGTTTATGAGATCTTGAACAAACCGACAGCTACCACTCATACTCCCTCCATCCTAAAATAAGTGTCCCAATTTTATACTAACTTTAATATAAAGTTATATTAAAATTAAAACACTTATTTTGAAACGGATGGAGTACATAATTATTCCCTGGTCATTATGAATCTTTCGGTTAGGTTTATATAGAATGTTCTAAAACGAAAATGTTGAATAGAGTTCGGCCTCCATGGAGACCGAATTTGAAATGATGAAAGTTCATGTTTTTGTGTTACTTTTTTTTGAAAAAAATACACATATACTTGAAGACATAATGTATAAGTGTGTAAAATTTCAGGACATAATACGTTTAAATGAGTGCTAAGAAAACAAATATGTGACTTTTTAGGGTTTTCAACAACTTTCTTCCCCATGGTCAAAGTTTTCTCACAAAAAATAATAGTATGATAGTAGTATGCTTGATTAGGAAGTCCAAGACGGGCACTTCATTTTCATGCGAGTTTGTTGAGTCTCGTACACACGAAAGAAAAACCTACCATACTTCTACTATTGTGTGCGCTGGAGTTAGAATCTACACTAGAACAACTCTAGCAGATCTCGCATATCGTCTCGTTCCGCAAAATAACCACCGTTTTACGAGACTGGGACAAAGTCTCGTAAAAATATTTACATGGACTGTAAAAATTGGCCCGCTTTCTCAATATATCCAGGTTTCCCCCTACCTTTTGCCGTGCCCTCTATCCCTCGCGTGACTTGGTGGGAGGGAAATTTCAGCTCTCACCCACCGTTCCACCGCCGCCCCCGCCGCAAATCTCCGGCTATTTTTGGTTCCCTCTGGCCACCACGTGCCATGGAGTGCTTCAGCCGCCCACGTCCACGTCTTCTCCACCGAGTTTGGAGCTTAGGGGTGGCCAATCTTGCCGCGGGCGGGCGGTAGCTGCCAGCGCCATGGATCCGTCCTGGAGCTTCGTGGGTGGGCTCATTGCGGGCGGATCTGGCTACTCGTGCAATGCTTGAGCCACGTAGTCGTCCACCGTGCCAAATTCACACGTAGGGGGCGGCGGCGGATTTGCATTCGGCCGGTGGTGGGGATGTTACAGGCGACCGCTTTGCTTCCCGCTGATTTGCTACCGGCCAAAGGGAATATCTAGAGCTTCCCTCACAATTTGTGACAAAGTCGCGGATTAATTTTTCTAGATGGATTATTGGAGTTCGCCGTTGGAGTCAGATGATTCCAGCATAGAGGAGATGCTTTTGATGACGATGTTGATCACCTCATCTTGATACATCTTGTCCAACAATTTGAAGCTGACAAGAATAAAAACACCGAGGATCGACGGTTGTCGTCTTTGCATTCCACGCAACCGAGCTATCGGCCACAATATGCTCATGAAGTACTATTTTGCCGAGGTATCGAGCTATCCGGTTCACCTCTTTCATAGACGTTATCGAATGCGCTCCTTTTGTTCGCATTGTTGAAGCTTGTGAGCAAAGTTGTCATTTCTTCACTCGCCGGAGGAATGCCGCCGGTTTGCTTGGATTTAGTGCGTACCAAAAAATATCAGAGGCAATGAGAGTGATAGTATATGGCATTCTGACTGACTACACTGGTGAGTATCTTCACATTGGAGAAAATAATGCGCTCAAATGTGTGCGGGTGCTTGTCAAGACATTGATCTTGGTTTTTGGTCCCGAGTACCACCAAGCTCCCAATGAGGACACAGATAAATTGATGGCGATGAACAAATCAAGAGGATGGTTGGACATGCTTCGAAGTGTGGATTGCATACATTGGAGGTGGAAGAATTGCCCTAAAGTTGGGCCGAGCAGTACACCGTCTATAAACATAAACCCATTACTGTGCTCGAAGCCACAACTTTACATGACTTGTGGATTTGGCATTGCTTCATTGGGTTGTCGAGGTCTCTCAACGATAGCAATGTATTGCATATATCACATCTTTTTGCGCAGCTATCTAGTGGAAAATCTTCGGCTTGCAACTACACCGTCAATGGACATGATTATACTGAAGGAAATATGCCTTAGAGGCAATAATAAAGTTGTTATTTTCTATTTCCTTATTGATAATAAAGGTTTATTATTCATGCTAGAATTGTATTGATCGGAAACCTTAATACATGTGTGAATACATAAACAAACACCTTGTCCCTAGTGAGCCTCTACTAGACTAGATCGTTGATCAAAGATGGTCAAGGTTTTCTAACCATGGACATGAGTTGTCATTTGATAACGGGATCACATCATTAGGAAAATGATGTGATGGACAAGACCCATCCGTTAGCTTAACATAATGATCGTTCAGTTTTGTTGCTATTGCTTTCTTCATGTCAAATACATATTCCTTCGACTATGAGATTATGCAACTCCCGAATACCGGAGGAATACCTTGTGTGCTATCAAACGTCATAACGTAACTGAGTGATTATAAATATGCTCTACAGGTATCTCCGAAGGTGTTTGTTGAGTTGGCACAGATCAAGATTGGGATTTGTCACTCCGAGTATCGGAGAGGTATCTCTGGGCCCTCTCGGTAGTACACATCATAAGCTTGCAAGCAAACGACTAAGGAGTTAGTCACGAGGTGATTTATTACGGAACGAGTAAAGAGACTTGCTGTTAACGAGATTGAACTAGGTATAAAGATACCTCCAATCGAATCTCGGGCAAGTAACATACCGATGGACAAAGGGAATTACGTATGTTGTCATAACGGTTCGACCGATAAAGATCTTCATAGAATATGTAGGAGCCAATATGGGCATCCAGGTTCCGCTATTGGTTATTGACCAGAGAGGTGTCTCGGTCATGTCTACATAGTTCTCAAACACGTAGGGTCCGCATGCTTAACATTCGATGACGACATAGTATTATATGAGTTATGTGATTTGGTGACCGAATGTTACTCAGAGTCTCGGATGAGATCACAGACATGACGAGGAGTCTCGAAATTGTCGAGAGGTAAAGATTGATATATAGGACGATGGTATTCGGATACCGGAAGTGTTTCAGAGGGTGCCGTGTACATATCGAGCCACCGGAAGGGGTTCCGGACACCCCCGGCAAAAGATATGGGCCTTATGGGCCAAGAGGGGAAATGCACTAGCCACACGGGGCTGGTGCGCCCCCCATATGGGCCGGACCAGGAGGAGAAGGAAAGAGGGGAAGGGAAAGGAAAGGAGGGATTGGCCTCCCCCTTCCTTCCCTCCTCCCTCCTCTTTCCTTCCCCCTCGACAAATATGGCAGGGGGGCGCAGCCAAGGGGAGACCCCAAGTAGGATTCAGCTTACTTGGGCGCCTCATAGCAGCCTCCCCTCTCCCTCCACCTATATATATGTGGGGGGCGCCCTAGCACACCCCAGACAACTATTTAGCCGTGTGTAGCGCCCCCCTCCACCGTTTACTCCCCTAATCGTATTTTCGTAGTGCTTAGAAGCCCTGCGAGGGTCACTTCACCATCACCGTCACCACGCCGTCGTGCTGACAGAACTCATCTACTACCTCGACATCTTTCTGGACCAAGAAGGCGAGGGATGTCACCGAGTTGAACGTGTGCAAAACGCGGAGGTGCCGTGCGTTCGGTACTTGATCGGTTGAAGCGCGAAGAAGTTCGACTACATCAACCGCGCTAAGAAGCGCTCCCGCTTATGGTCTACGAGGGTATGTAGACACACTCTCCCCCTCGTTGCTATGCATCTCCATGGATAGATCATTGCGTGTGTGCATAATTTTTTTTGTTTTCCATGCAACGATTCCCAACATATACCATAGGGTATTATCTTGTTGGCGGTATCTATCGTTCATAGGCAACATTTGTGAAGACCATCAGTACGTGATACGTCTCCGTCGTATCTACTTTTCCAAACACTTTTGCCCTTGTTTTGGACTCTAACTTGCATGATTTGAATGGAACTAACCCGGACTGACGCTGTTTTCAGCGGAATTGCCATGGTGTTATTTACGTGCAGGAACAAAAGTTCTCGGAATGACCTGAAACTCCACGGTGATTATTTTTGGAAATAATAAAAAATACTAGCAAAGAATCAAGGCCAGGGGCCCATACCCTAGCCACGAGGGTGGGGGCGCGCCTGCCCCTCCTAGGCGCGCCCCCTACCTCGTGGGCCCCCTGGAGCTCCACCGACGTCCATCTTGACTCCATATATTCGTGTTCGGGGAGAAAAAATAGAGGAGAAGGATTCATTGCGTTTTACGATATGGAGCCGGAGAAGGATTCATCGCATTTTATGATACGGAGCCGCCACCAAGCCCTAAACTCTCTCAGGAGGGCTGATCTGGAGTCTGTTCGGGGCTCCGGAGAGGGGAATCCGTCGCCATCATCATCATCAACCATCCTCCATCACCCATTTCATGATGCTCACCGCCGTGTGTGAGTAATTCCATCGTAGGCTTGCTGGACGGTGATGGGTTGGATGAGATTTATCATGTAATCGAGTTAGTTTTGTTAGGGTTTGATCCCTAGTATCCACTATGTTCTGAGATTGATGTTGCTATGACTTTGCTATGCTTAATGCTTGTCACTAGGGCCCGAGTGCCATGATTTCAGATCTGAACCTATTATGTTTTCATCAATATATGAGTGCTCTTGATCCTATCTTGCAAGTCTATAGTTGATACGTCTCCAACGTATCTATAATTTTTGATTGCTCCATGCTATATTATCTACTGTTTTGGGCAATATTGGGCTTTATTTTCCACTTTTTATATTATTTTTGGGACTAACCTATTAACCGGAGGCCCAACCCAGATTTGCTGTTTTATGCCTATTTCAGTGTTTCGAAGAAAAGGAATATCAAACAGAGTCGAAACGGAACGAAATCAACTGGAGAAGTTATTTTTGGAAGGAAACCTACCGGATAGACTTGGACCCTACGTCAGAAGATGAAGGAGGAGCTCATGAGGGTAGGGGGCGCGCCCACCCCCCTGGGGCGCGCCCCCTGCCTCGTGGCCACCCCTTCGGTCCACCGACGTACTCCTTTCACCCATATATACCCACATATCCTAAAACTTCCAGAACGCATAATAGATCGAGAGTTCTGCCGCCAGAAGCCTCCGTAGCCACCGAAAACCAATCTAGACCCGTTCCGGCACCCTGCCGGAGGGGGCAATCCTTCTCCGGCGGCCATCTTCATCATCCCGGTGCTCTCCATGATGAGGATGGAGTAGTTCTCCCTCGGGGCTGAGGGTATGTACCAGTAGCTATGTGTTTGATCTCTCTCTCTCTCTCGTGTTCTTGATTTGGCACGATCTTGATGTATCGCGAGCTTTGCTATTATAGTTGGATCTTATGTTTCTCCTCCCCCCTCTTCTCTCTTGTAATGAATCGAGTGTCCCCTTTGAAGTAATCTTATCAGATTGAGTCTTTAAAGATTTGAGAACACTTGATGTATGTCTTGCCGTGGATATCTATGGTGACAATGGGATATCACGTGATTCACTTGATGTATGTTTTGGTGATCAACTTGTGGGTTCTACCCATGAACCTATGCATAGGGGTTGGCACACGTTCTCGTTGTGATTCTTCGGTAGAAACTTTGTGGCACTCTTTGAGGTTCTATGTGTTGGTTGAATAGATGAATCTGAGATTGTGTGATGCATATCGTATAATCATGCCCACGGATACTTGAGGTGACATTGGAGTATCTAGGTGACATTAGGGTTTTGATTGATTTGTGTCTTAAGGTGTTATTCTAATATGAACTCTTGGGCTGTTTGTGACACTTATAGGAATATCCCAACGGATTGATTGGAAAGAATAACTTTGAGGTGGTTTCGTACCCTACCATAATCTCTTTGTTCGTTCTCCGCTATTAGTGACTTTGGAGTGACTCTTTGTTGCATGTTGAGGGATAGTTATGTGATCCAAATATGTTAGTATTGTTGAGGGAACTTACACTAGCGAAAGTATGAACCCTAGGCCTTGTTTCCTAGCATTGCAATACCGTTTACGCTCACTTTTATCATTCGTTACCTTGCTGTTTTTATAATTTCAGATTACAAATACCTTTATCTACCATCCATATTGCACTTGTATCACCATCTCTTCGCCGAACTAGTTTACCTATACAATTTACCATTGTATTGGGTGTGTTGGGGACACAAGAGTCTCTTTGTTATTTGGTTGCAGGGTTGCTTGAGAGAGACCATCTTCATCCTACGCCTCCCACGGATTGATAAACCTTAGGTCATCCACTTGAGGGAAATTTGCTACTGTCCTACAAACCTCTGCACTTGGAGGCCCAACAACATCTACAAGAGGAAGGTTGTGTAGTAGACATCAAGCTCTTTTCTGGCGCCGTTGCCGGGGAGGTGAGCGCTTGAAGGTATATCTTTAGATCTTGCAATCGAGTCTTTTAGTTTCTTGTTTTATCACTAGTTTAGTTTATAAAAGAAAATTACAAAAATATGGAATTGAGTTTGTCTCATACGCTTCACCTTTTTAATATTTTTCGTGAGTATGATGGAAAGGATAATTGTGCCCAAGTGCTAGAAGAAGAAATCTATAGAATGTTTGGCACTAAATATTTGAATGATGAGCATGATTGCAATGTTGTTAGTATGAATTCCTTGAATATCCATGATGCTAATGATATGCAAAGCCACAAGCTTGGGGAATCTATGTTTGATGAAGATGATATTTTTTGTCCCCCAAGTTTTGATGAGCAAATTTATTATGATGAAAGCATGCCTCCTATTTATGATGATTATGTTGATGAAAGTGGTTTCGGAGAGGTCATGACTTTATTTAGTAATGATTCCACTATTCCGGAAGAGGTTCCAATTGATTATGAGAACAAAGTTGCTATCTATGATGATTATTGTGATGACTTGTATGCTATAAAGAATAATGATATCCATGAAACTTGTCATCATGATTTTAGTTTTCAATTGGATTATGCCTCACATGATAGTTATTTTGTTGAGTTTGCTCCCACTACTATTCAAGAGAAGAAATTTGCTTATGTGGAGAGTAATAAAATTTCTATGCTTGTAGATCATGAAAAGAATGCTTTAGGTGTTGGTTATATTGTTGAATTCATTCATGATGCTACTGAAAATTATTATGAGGGAGGAACTTATGCTTGTAGGAATTGCAATAATATCAAGTTTCCTCTCTATGTGTTGAAAATCTTGAAGTTATGCTTGTTTTGCTTTCCTATGCTAGTTGATTATTGTTCCCACAAGTTGTTTGCTCACAAAATCCCTATGCATAGGAAGTATGTTAGACTTAAATGTGCTAGTCATATTCTTCATGATGCTCTCTTTATGTTTCAATTCTTATCTTTTATGTGAGCATCGTTGAAATCATCATGCCTAGCTAGGGGCGTTAAACGATAGCGCTTGTTGAGAGGCAACCCAACTTTATTTTTGTTCCTTGCTTTTTGTTCCTGTTTATTAATAAATAATTCATCTAGCCTCTGTTTAGATGTGGTTTTATGTGTTTAATTAGTGTTTGTGCCAAGTAGAACCTTTGGGAAGACTTTGGGAAAGTCTTGTTGATCATGCTGTAAAAAACAGAAACTTTAGCGCTCACGAGAATTGCTGCCATTTTTATCCGGAGAGTGCTATTTAGTTAATTCTTTTTTAATATGATTAATAGATAAATTCCTCAGGTCCAGAAATTTATTTGAGAATTTTATGAGTTTGAGAAGTATACGTTTGATGCATATTACTACAGACTGTTCTGTTTTTGACAGATTCTGTTTTTCATGTGTTGTTTACTTATTTTGATGAATCTATGGCTAGTAAAATAGTTTATAAACCATAGAGAAGTTGGAATACAGTAGGTTTAAAACCAATACAAATAAAGAATGAGTTCATTACAGTACCTCGAAGTGGTGATTTACTTTCTTATACTAACGGAGCTTACGAGTTTTCTGTTAAGTTTTGTGTTGTGAAGTTTTCAAGTTTTGGGTAAGGATTCGATGGACTATGGAATAAAGAGTGGAAAGAGCCTAATATTGGGGATGCCCAAGGCACCCCAAGGTAATATTCAAGGACAACCAAAACCCTAAGCTTGGGGATGCCCCGGAAGGCATCCCCTCTTTCGTCTTCGTTCATTGGTAACTTTACTTGGAGGTATATTTTTATTCGCCACATGATATGTGTTTTGCTTGGAGCATCAATTTATTTTGTTAGGATTTGCTTGATGTTATTTAGAACAATTTTTTGCATCTTTTATTTCAATAAAAGTGGGATTGATAGCCTTTACTATGCCTATTTTAGAAGTCCACATGTTGCTGTTTGAAAACAGAAAGTTTACCGCTGTTGCAATAATTCCCTAGAAAAGTCAGAATGTGATAAAATGTTGAAACCTTTTGAATATTAAGCTCTGATAAATTTACTACAGTGGGAATTTTCTTTCATAATTTTTGGAGCTAGGGAAGTATGGATGTTGCAGCATTCTTTACAGACTATCCTGTTTAGGCAGATTGCTGTTATGTTTGCATTGTTTGCATATGTTTGCTTCTTTAATGATTCTATTTGAGGATAGGACTATTAAATATGCGGAGGCATTTAGTATGCAATGTTGAATAATAATTTTAGTGATTTGCTACAGTAGAGTATGATAAGGTTTTTGCAATGGTTTATACTAACTTATCTCACGAGTCCTTGTTGAGTTTTGTGTGGATGAAGCTTTTGAGATTTAGGGAGACCGTGATATGAGAGGAATTAAGGAGACACAAAAGCTCAAGCTTGGGGATGCCCAAGGCATCCCAAGATAATATTTCAAGAAGTCTCAAGCATCTAAGCTTGGGGATGCCCCGGTTGGCATCCCACCTTTCTTCTTCAACAACTATCAGTTAGTTTCGGTTGATCCTAAGTTTTTGCTTCTTCACATGATGTTTGCCATTCTTAGAATGTCATTTTATTTTGCTTTGCTTGCTGTTTGAATAGAATACCAAGATATGAAATTATTAAATGTTAGAGAGTCTTCACATAGTTGCATAATTATTCGACTACACATTGATCTTCACTTATATCTTTCGGAGTAGTTTGTCATTTGCTCTAGTGCTTCACTTATATCTTTTAGAGCATGGTCGTAGTTTTATTTTGAAGAAATAGATGAACTCTCATGCTTCACTTAGATTATTTCGAGAGTCTTAAATAGCATGGTAATTTTCTTAAAATCCTAATATGCTAGGTATACAAGATTAATAATAAAATTCTCTTATGAGTGTGTTGAATACTATGAGAAGTTTGATACTTGATAATTGTTTTGAGATATGGATATGGTGATATTAGAGTCATGCTAGTTGAGTAGTTGTGAATTTGAGATATACTTGTGTTGAAGTTTGTGATTCCCGTAGCATGCACGTATGGTGAACCGTTATGTGATGAAGTCGGAGCATGATTTATTTATTGATTGCCTTCCTTATGAGTGGCGGTCGGGGACGAGCGACGGTCTTTTCCTACCAATCTATCCCCCTAGGAGCATGCGCGCAGTACTTTGTTTCGATAACTAATAGATTTTTGCAATAAGTATGTGAGTTCTTTATGACTAATGTTGAGTCCATGGATTATACGCACTCTCACCCTTCTATCATTGCTAGCCTCTCTAGTACCGCGCAACTTTCGCCGGTACCATACACCCACCATATACCTTCCTCAAAACAGCCACCATACCTACCTATTATGGCATTTCCATAGCCATTCCGAGATATATTGCCATGCAACTTTCCACCGTTCCATTTATTATGACACGCTTCATCATTGTCATATTGCTTAGCATGATCATGTAGTTGACATCGTATTTGTGGCAAAGCCACCATTGATAATTCTTTCATACATGTCACTCATGAGTCATTGCACATCCCGGTACACCGCCGGAGGCATTCATATAGAGTCATATCTTGTTCTAAGTATCGAGTTGTAATTCTTGAGTTGTAAGTAAATAAAAGTATGATGATCATCATTATTAGAGCATTGTCCCAGTGAGGAAATAATGATGGAGACTATGATTCCCCCACAAGTCGGGATGAGACTCCGGACGAAAAATAAATAAATAAAAGAGGCCAAAGAAGTCCAAATAAAAAAAAGGAAAAGAGGCCATAAAAAAGGATAAGGCCCCAAAAAAATGAGAGAGAAAGAGAGAAGGGACAATGCTACTATCCTTTTACCACACTTGTGCTTAAAAGTAGCACCATGATCTTCATGAGAGAGAGTCTCCTATGTTGTCACTTTCATATACTAGTGAGAATCTTTCATTATAGAACTTGGCTTGTATATTCCAATGATGGGCTTCCTCAAAATGCCCTAGGTCTTCGTGAGCAAGCAAGTTGGATGCACACCCACTAGTTTCTTTTGTTGAGCTTTCATATACTTATAGCTCTAGTGCATCCGTTGCATGGCAATCCCTACTCACTCACATTGATATCTATTGATGGGCATCTCCATAGCCCATTGGTACGCCTAGTTGATGTGAGACTATCTTCTCCTTTTTTGTCTTCTCCACAACCACCATTCTATTCCACCTATAGTGCTATATCCATGGCTCACGCTCATGTATTTCGTGAATATTGAAAAAGTTTGAGAACATCAAAAGTATGAAACAATTGCTTGGCTTGTCATCGGGGTTGTGCATGATTTAAATATTTTGTGTGGTGAAGATAGAGCATAGCCAGCCTATATGATTTTGTAGGGATAGCTTTCTTTGGCCATGATATTTTGAGAAGACATAATTGCTTTATTAGTATGCTTGAAGTATTATTATTTTTATGTCAATATGAACTTTTGTCTTGAATCTTTCGGATCTGAATATTCATATCACAAGTAAGAAGAATTACATTGAAATTATGCCAACTAGCATTCCACATCAAAAATTATCCTTTTATCATTTACCTACTCGAGGACGAGCAGGAATTAAGCTTGGGGATGCTTGATACGTCTCCAACGTATCTATAATTTTTGATTGCTCCATGCTATATTATCTACTGTTTTGGGCAATATTGGGCTTTATTTTCCACTTTTATATTATTTTTGGGACTAACCTATTAACCGGAGGCCCAGCCCAGATTTGCTGTTTTATGCCTATTTCAGTGTTTCGAAGAAAAGGAATATCAAATGGAGTCGAAACGGAACGAAATCAACTGGAGAAGTTATTTTTGGAAGGAAACCTACCAGATAGACTTGGACCCTACGTCAGAAGATGAAGGAGGAGCTCACGAGGGTAGGGGGCGCGCCCCCTTGCCTCGTGGCCACCCCTTCGGTCCACCGACGTACTCCTTTCACCCATATATACCCACGTATCCTAAAACTTCCAGAACGCATAATAGATCGGGAGTTCCGCCGCCAGAAGCCTCCGTAGCCACCGAAAACCAATCTAGACCCGTTCCGGCACCCTGTCGGAGGGGGCAATCCTCCTCCGGCGTCCATCTTCATCATCCCGGTGCTCTCCATGACGAGGAGGGAGTAGTTCTCCCTCGGGGCTGAGGATATGTACCAGTAGCTATGTGTTTGATCTCTCTCTCTCTCTCTCTCTCTCGTGTTCTTGATTTGGCACGATCTTGATGTATCGCGAGCTTTGCTATTATAGTTGGATCTTATGTTTCTCCTCCCCCTCTTCTCTCTTGTAATGAATCGAGTTTCCCCTTTGAAGTAATCTTATCGGATTGAGTCTTTAAAGATTTGAGAACACTTGATGTATGTCTTGCCGTGGATATCTGTGGTGACAATGAGATATCACGTGATTCACTTGATGTATGTTTTGGTGATCAACTTGCGGGTTCCGCCCATGAACCTATGCATAGGGGTTGGCACACGTTCTCGTCGTGATTCTCCGGTAGAAACTTTGGGGCACTCTTTGAGGTTCTATGTGTTGGTTGAATAGATGAATCTGAGATTGTGTGATGCATATCGTATAATCATGCCCACGGATACTTGAGGTGACATTGGAGTATCTAGGTGACATTAGAGTTTTGATTGATTTGTGTCTGAAGGTGTTATTCTAGTATGAACTCTTGGGCTGTTTGTGACACTTATAGGAATAGCCCAACGGATTGATTGAAAGAATAACTTTGAGGTGGTTTCGTACCCTACCATAATCTCTTTGTTCGTTCTCCGCTATTAGTGACTTTGGAGTGACTCTTTGTTGCATGTTGAGGGATAGTTATGTGATCCAAATATGTTAGTATTGTTGAGGGAACTTACACTAGCGAAAGTATGAACCCTAGGCCTTGTTTCCTAGCATTGCAATACCGTTTACGCTCACTTTTATCATTCGTTACCTTGCTATTTTTATAATTTCAGATTACAAATGTAACGTCCCAAATTGAAATTTACAAATATTAGTTAAGCATCTATGCATTTTGTTTGATTTGAGTGGCATTTGGAATTTCAGAGGCATTTGAGTTTTATTTGATTTTGAATTTGATTTTGGCAATTGAAGTTTATTTCAAAAATACCTGACAAATACTTGAGCAAAAGTATGAGAGGAGTAAACATGACACTCCAAAGAAAAATGTCGGAAGAAAATATTGCCAAAAGAGTTTGAATTCAAATTTGATTTTATTTGGAATCTACAAAAAATGTTTTTATTTTGTTTCTGTTTTGCCTCTGCAAAAATGTTCACGTTGTAGGATTTATTTTTCTGATTTTATTGATATATATATGTCCTATATAAAAATATTATAGTTTTCTCTTATATTAGTTTTCTCTCTCTGTCGTAATAAAAAAAATAGGAAAAGAACCAGGCGCGAGCCAGGCCAACCGGCCCAGCCGACGCCCGAGCCAGCAAGCCCAGCAGCGCCGAGCCGCATCCCACCAGCCGGCCACCCGACACAGCCCAGCGCGCCACACGCGCCGACCCCGTTCCGATCGGCCGCCCGATCGCTCTCCCTCTCTCTCGATCTCCCTCTCTCACACTGACCGCAGGACCCGCCCTCATCCCCAACCCCTCGCTCATGAAACCAAACCAGAGCACGTCCAAAGCGCGCCGCGGTTCCGATCTTCCTGGGATCGTGATCCCGAGTCGACCTCCTCCCCAAGAAAGTTGCCCTATATAAACCCCTCGGCCTCCTCTTCCGAACCCCCAAAAACCCTACCTCAACTCCCACCGTAGCTCTCGCCCTCGCCAAACGCATCTCGCCGCCGCCGCCTCGGTTCGCTGCCGCTACCGACCCCGGTGAGGATTCCCCTTACCTCTAAGCACCTTCACCCGAACCCCCTCTTCGTTACGCACCTCTTTGACATCCTCTCATCGCCCAGGAACGACCGAAGTCGCCGCCCCGAGCATCACCACCCGCCGCCGGAGTTGCAGAGCACCAGGAGCCCCGCCGAGCTCGTCCCACTCACCTCCGTCGTCCCCAAGCTCCACTGACTCCATCCCCGACCTCCCCTCGAGCTGCCGCACCCACCCGATGACTCCGCCGCCGCCCCGGACCACCGGAGCACCCCCACCACCATCGCCCGAGCCGCCATCGTCCATCGTCGCCGTTGTAAGCCACCGGACCTCCCTCCACCGTTCGATCTGCAATCACGGCTTAGATTAGACTAGCGAAGGGTTAGATTATTTTCAATAGATCGGTTTAGTTTACGGTTTATTTCCGGTTTAGTTCAGTTTAGTGTAGACCGGCCCGATCGGTTGTTTTATTATTAACCGTACGCGTGTTAGCCTATTCAACGCATGAGTGCTGTTTAGTTTTAGAACGCCCACTGTTTCGGCCCATTAGCGCGTTAGTTTTTGTTTAGTTTTATTTTAGTTTCTGTTTTTAAAACAGAATAGTTCCAGTCTTGAAAAATCTATATCTTTTAAGTTATTTAATATTTTTAGTTGATTCTTTTTGCTCTAGTTTGAAAATTTCCTATAGTTGCTGTGGAAAATTTGATTCGGCCATGTTTAGGTTTTTTAAAAATTGTTTTATATTAGTTTTAGTCAGATTAGTTTTTCTGCTATAAATTGAGTTAGGATTATTTTATTTTAGTGATTCTTTTTGTCACTGCTTTGTTTTGACCTCGCCTAGCAGTAGGAATTTATTTGGGCATTTATAGTCTTTATTACAAATAGTTTTTATGTGAAAACAAGCTTTTCTAGTTTATTTTAGCTTGCTGTTGTTTTCTGTTGTTCTAGTTATTTTTAAATTTTATTTTTCCTATGTTATAATTTATTTTAGATTAGTTTATGTAGTTACAGAGGGTGAACATTTATTTACAGCAAAATAAAAAGTTTTAGTTTATTTTAGCTTGCTGTTGTTTTCTGTTGTTCTAGTTATTTTTAAATTTTATTTTTCCTATGTTATAATTTATTTTAGATTAGTTTATGTAGTTACAGAGGGTGAACATTTATTTACAGCAAAATAAAAAGTTTTATTTTATTTTCTTAGTAGTTTTGTTTTAGGTATAACAGGAGTTCTATAATAGATATTGGTTTGATTCTTTTTGCACCTAGTTTGTATGCTGTTTTCCATTATGATAGTTAGTA